>NW_025535888.1:0-76921 GCF_020615455.1 Coregonus clupeaformis | reverse complement strand
TGTTTACTAACTTTTGGTCAAGTGTTACCTAACTTGTTGCCCTTAGCGGCAACTGAACGGGGTAAAGTTTCACTTAAAATGATATTTGCTCAATTTGTGTCATATATTCATTCAACTAGAAATTACATAATTTTTCATCTTACAAAAAGGCTGTAACTGTGAACTAAAATATAAACGCACTTAGCATTAAAGTGTTGGTCTCATGTTGTTGAGCTTAAATAAAATATCCCGGAAATGTTTCATACACACAAAAGCTTATTTCTCTAAATTTTACCAAATTTGTTTTTTCCCTGTTCGTAGACATTTCTCCTTTGCCAAGATAATCCATCTACCGGACAGGTGTGGCATATCAATAATAATAATTCCATTTACTTTTATACATACAGTCATGTTGCATACATTTTTACGTATGGAGGTTCGATTAACCCACTACCTGTTACAAAGCGCCATGCTCTACCATTGAGCTACAGAAGGGACCACAATCAAGAAGCTGATTAAAGCAGCATGATCTTACCGATGCACCTTGTGCTGGGGACAATACAAGACCACTCTAAAATGTGCAGTTTTGCTCCACACAACACATTACCACAGATGTCTCAAGTTTTGAGGAGGCGTGCAATTGGCATGCTGCCTGCAGGAATATCCACCAGAGTGTTGCCAAACTAATTCATTTCTCTACCTGCTCAAACTTAATTTGAAAAGGAGGAATTTGGCAATCACGTCCAACGGGCCTCACAAGCTTCTCCAACCGACCCTAACCAACCACCTGGACAGCTGATCGGAGCTGTTTTTGCCAACCGAGAAGAAGTTCTGCACAAAGCTGTCCAGCTAGCATGTATGGCCGAGTGGTTTGCTGATGTCAGCGTTGTGAACAGAGTGCCCCCATGGTGATGGTGGGGTTATGGTATGGGCAGGCATAAACTACGGACAATGAAAACAATTAACATTTGTTGATGGCAATTTGAATGCACAGAGATACCGTGACCCATTATCCGTTCCATTCATCTGCTGCCATCACCTCATGTTTTAGCATGTATAATGCCCGCCCCATGTCGCAAGAATCTGTACACAGATTCCTGGAGGCTAAAATGTCCCAGTTCTTCCACTTGGCCCTGCACTCACCAACATTCACCCATTGAGCATGTGTGGGATGCTCTCTGATCGTCAGCGTGTTCCAGTTCCCACCAATCTCCCAACTCCGCACAGCCATTGAAAGAGTGACCATTCCACAGGCCACAATCAACAGCCTATCAACTTTTGGATGTGTTGCGTCTCAAATGGTGGTCACACTCCAGATACTACTGTTTTCTGATCCACCCCCTACTTTTTCTTTAAAGGTATCTTACCATTAGGTCTGCATACCCGTCATTAAAATCAATAGATTAGGGCCTAATGAATTTATTTCAATTAACTGATTTCTTTATATTACTATAGAATCTTTGAATTGTTGCATGTTCGTTTATATTTTTTGTTCAGTGCAGTTACACACACAGTACTTTTAACATACAATGTTTTTAATTTACATATTTGATACACATTGAGATATATTATTTGCATGTTCATTTATACATAATTATTATTCAATGTCCTCACCTGGGATTTAACTCACAACCTCTTGGTTCTTGACATTCCAATCTTCCTGCTATGCCACAATGTCTGAATGTCAATTATCAGTTAATCTACTATTCTGTCATCATTGATTTGATTTATTTACTTATTTACAATTTTAGATTTTTTCTGTATAGTTGTCTAATGTTGGTGGGGTTTATTACTTTGTTTTAATGTTACTCCTTAATCACTATGAAAATAATAGTTATTTGATTACTTTTAACAAGCTAATTTACTTTGAAGTAAAGTGTACAATACAGGTAAATAATTATTTTTGATCAAATGTTTATTTATTAATAATAATTGTCAGCAAACATGAATACATACAAAATAAATACTCCCCCCATCCCATCCCACCCCCACCCAGACCTAAGATCAAATTAAATAAACATAAACAATTCAAAATACAAAATAAAATACATAAAAAACACTTGCACAAAGTATTTTAGCAGCAAGAAGCCATTGGTTCAAGAAATTGTCTTCTTTAACAGTAGGAATGCTCCATATAAATTACATCCAAAAAAGAGGATTGATTGACGTGAGGTGTGGACTTCCACATCGTACTGCAATCATTGTTTTGAAGGCGTTAGGCCAAAAATCGAAAATGCACTTCTGACATAAGATAAATGAAAAACAGATTAATCATTTCAAAGTAAAACATAAGGAGATGCAGTCCCAACTAAACTTATCCAAACCTGGAAGTTCTCTTTTCCACAGCTATCCGAGAGGAAGAGGTTTTATAAGAAGTTGAAAAGTAAAAGAAAAATGATACATTTTGGAAACTAGACCCTTTTGTTTTTCGATCTTAAACTCAAAATCTTATGCATAGGATGTAAGCGTCAAAGCTACTGCCAATGAACACCACCAGCCCCTAGGGGCAACTTCAATTGTAATGAAAAATGATAAACCAGATAGATTAAACTATCTTTAAGATCTTCGACGCTAGGCTGTTATCCCCGTAGATACAGGTAATCCTATTACACAACTGTGTACAAATTGAATTGTACCATGTTGTGTGTTCAAATAATTACTGTAAAATTAACATCACATATCTTATTCACATAGTCAAATATGTTATTGACACAGATGTGCATGAAGGAATTGTATGCTGTGAACAAGAGGTTGTGAGTTCAAATCCCAGTAATACCAATTACTGTTTAAATACATGCACATTAATATGTTCAAATATTAAGTTGAAAAGTTATTTAAAGCACTGTGTGCTTAACTATTTCCACAGCCTTTTTCTGTTGGTAAAATGACAAATTAATAATTTTCTAGTTATTCCCCTACATTTTTAGTTGATAATTTTTGCCTACGATTTTCTCACGTTGAAGCAAAAGTTTTTGGCCAACAAAAAATGAAAAGTTGAGTCACCGTCCGTAACTATTACTTAATAATATTTAGTTATTAATTTATTATTTATTTTTTACAGTGTACACACCCTTGAGTTCTCAATTAATTATACAACAGCTGGATCAATGACTACAATCCCCACTGTTTTAATGTTTAGAAACGTTATTAATCCTTCTAGCAATAAAAACCTTTGGAACTTAACTTTCATGTTGAAATTATTTAAAATTTATTATTATTAAATATGTTAAGTTGCATCAATTCAAATCTGTATTAGAAAAAAGTTCAATCACTCTTCTCATAACTATATTTTTAATTATGCAAAACCTTCAATATATATTTTTAACTTACTCAGCTATCGTTGCGCACAGGCTGTCCCAGCATAAGTTGTTATCTGCAGCTGGTCCAAGTCAACATAACACAGTTCCCCTTTTTCCCACCCTACTTACTCTTTGTACCTACGTCCTTGGGCCGTTCAACAAAAAGAGGCAGTGTTAGAGTCTATAGGGGACCACAAGCTCTTATCTCATCCTGCTGCTCCTAGCGTTCCTCCACACTGAATCACAGCTTGTTATGGCAGAACAATTTATATCAGTACAGTACAAACCTATTATGTTTAATCATTAATTCATTCTTTCTAAGCTAGGCATCACATCCAGTTATAAAAATATCATTTTTCCCCCACTGTTAACCCACAAACAAACAAAATAAGAAATTTCAAATTCAGAATCCTCCTAATGACACCCTCTAGTTCACTCATTATACAATCAACAAAAAAATCACACTTTTATTAATAGGCAATAATGATAATAAAAAGGCCTTCCAGTCCCTTCCATCTACACCCAACTTGTACTAGGTTGTCTACCAGCCACCAGAACTTCAAACCCTTCACATAAGGAAAATAAACATTCACAATGCATACTTGATTAATAAAGCATAAAACACAGGATTAATAAACCAAAACACAAGATTAATAAAACATAAAAAACACAAACAGGGAAATACATTTTGGCCCCCCTTCAGACCCTAGGGTGTGTCACTCCCACCAAGCCTGTTAGGTCATCATCCTTCATTTCCTTAGGTCGGGTCGTTCTATCTCACCATCTGTTGAAACCCCTTACTCCATCCCTTGCTCACCAACCCTCGGACACAGGGGAATAAGACTTCCACAAAAACAAGTATACCCATAATATAACTTCACCCAAATAGTTACAACAATAGTTTTCCATTTACCAAATATGTTATCAACCACCGTTTAGGACTATCAATCCAGAGTTCTCATCCTTCGTTCGCCAGCGTGGTGAGTCCCTGAACCTTTGTCACGACCTTCCGGTGCTGCATGGTTGGGGATAAATACACACATAATCCACCCCTCCCTCACAACATATCTAAAGCTATTCCTATTCTCCATCCATTAAGCTAGTTGCGCTGTCTGCTCAGCCAATCCCTTTATTGCATCACGAGTGTGGTTTTACATCTTTGCTGGTTATATAAATACTAATTTATCCATTTTTATTAATTTTACCACCAAAAATACTTATTCACCCGCTGCATCTGATTCCTTTTTTCTTCTACCCTCTACTCCTATCCCATCAATATACACTGCTCAAAAAAATACAACACTTAAACAACACAATGTAACTCCAGAGTCACGTCACACTTCCTGTGAAATCAAACTGTCCACTTAGAAGCAACACTGATTACAATAAATTTCACATGCTGTTGTGCAAATGGAATAGACAACAGGTGGAAATTATAGGCAATTGGCAAACACCCCCAATCAAGAAGTGGTTCTGCAAGGTGGTGACCACCAGAGCCACTTCTCAGTTCCTATGCTTCCTGGCTGATGTTTTTTTTTTGGTCACTTTTGAATGCTGTCGGTGCTTTCACTCTAGTGGTAGCATGAGACGAGTCTACAACCCACACAAGTGGCTCAGGTAGTGCAGCTCTTCCAGGATGCACATCAATGCAGCTGTGCAAGTTTGCTGTGTCTGTCAGCGTAGTGTCCAGAGCATGGCGCTACTGGGCGCCATACATCGAGTCGTGGGAGGACAACACCCGCAGCAGACTGCTACCTCCCTTTGTGCAGAAGGAGCAGGAGGAGCACTGCCAGAGCCTGCAAAATAACCTCCAGCAGGCCACAAATGTGCATGTGTCTGCTCAACCCGGTCAGAAACAGACTCCATGAGGGTGGTATGAGGGCCCACTCCACAGATGGGGGTTGTGCCTACAGCCCAACACCGTGCAGGTTTGGCATTTGCCAGAGAACACCAAGATTGAAAATTCGCCACTGGCGCCCTAGTCTTCACAGATAAAGCAGGTTCACACTGAGCACATGTGACAGGCGTGACAGAGTCTACACCGTGGAAATGTTCTGCTACCTCAACATCCTCCAGCATGCGTTTGGCGGTGGGTCCGTCATGTGTGGGGTTGGCATTTCTTTGGGGGCCGCACATGCCCTCCATGTGCTCGCCAGAGGTAGCCTACTGCCATTAGGTATCAAGATGAGATCCTCACCCCTTGTAACCATATCTGTCTTGCCTTTCCTCCTATGCAAACAATCTAACCTCCTGTGGCTGAGTGTGTCAGCATTCCTGCAAGAGGCAGCATTGATGCTATGACTGGCCCGCCCGTTCCCCAACCTGAATCCAATTGAGCACATCTGGGAGCATCATGTCTCGCTCCATCCCACCAACCCACGTTGCACCACAGACTGTCCAGGAGTTGGCGGATGCTTTAGTCCAGGTCTGGGAGGAGATCCCTCAGGAGACCATCCAGCCACCTCATCAGGAGCATGCCCAGGCGTTATAGGGAGGTCATACAGGCACGTGGAGGCCACACACACTACTGAGCCTCATTTTACTTGTTTTTAAACATTACATCAGTTGATCCTGTGTGTGTTTTCCACTTTAATTTTGGGGTACTCCAAATCCAACCTCCATGGGTTGAAAAAATTGATTTCCATTATATTTTTGTGTGGTTTTGTTGTCCACATTCACTATGTAAAAAAAAAAAGTATTTAATAAATTATTTCATTCATTCATCTAGGATGTGTTGTTTAAGTGTTCCCTTTATTTTTTTGAGCAGTGTATATCCTTTCATCAAAGGATCCCGGGAGGGTCCCACTTTCTATGTGACAACTCACCCAATCTCTGCCGTTTGATTGTTTGCGTATTAGGTGAGTTCACAATCTGTTATCACCACACAACCATCAATTCAGCACGGGCCTGGTTTTGGTTCCTAAAATCCCTCTGGCTGCAACAAGAGGAGGGATTAGTCATGGTACTCTTTAGTTGTACATTCTCTGTGTGGGAGCAGGACTAATATCCCTACCCTGTATCCTATCTTATTATCCTAAAAAAAATTAAAATCCCCTATCACAACCTAGGTCGGGGTATTTTCGGGATACATTCAATTACTACAAGACTCCTTCACCACATTCCCGGTGGCTTAACAATTTAATCATGGAGGATAAACCTGACGGAGGTTAAACCTGTCAAGGGTTGGTATTGTTAACCTTGGTTTGGCTGTCCCACAGCATACGTCCTCTTTAGAGCATAGTTCTTGCCGTATACTGAATCCATTCCAACCACAGGTTAGGATCTCTATATCCCTCTCCACCTGTACTACTTCCTTCAGGTCTATAGTTTGCACTATCTTCACCACACCCCGGTCTCACTACCTCCCTCAGAGAGGTTTATTCTATAAGGGTTCCCCAGTTAATATCTCCTTTCTCTTCTGTTTTAGCGTAATTCAACTTTCAACTACCACCCTTATATGTCTCTTCCATTTCTGTAATTCCCTACTTTCACAATACTACACCTGTCCTTAAATGTTATGGAGTTATATATCCCCCCGCTTGTATGAGGCAACTACATAGTCCCAGGATGTACATGGTACATACATATATATCTCCCATCCTTTCCATCTCCACCTAGTCCCCAACTGTCCTCAAAACCTCAAACGGTGATGTCCTTCCCTAAAGTCCCTAGTACTTCCCCTTTCCCTACTCTAGCTGTCTCCTATGCCTTCGTAACTGTGCTCATATTATTTTATCAACTTGTGTTAGTTACTACTACTTCTGGGGATCGGGGGGTTTGAGTGTGTTAGGATATCCCCCCACAATCAACCTACCTACCGTCAGACCTGTAATCCCCCCCCCTTGCCCTGGGACATGTCAGCCCAACAACCCATTGCTTTACCTTCTACTCACTCCCGGGGATGATCAGACGGGAAAGGGAATCTTCTAAGCCGAGCACTAGTGGTGATCGGTTCTTTACTCTAACTCTGTGTTTGTTCATCAGGTGTAGCTGGGTTTACCTTTTTGCAGTGTGTGACATGCACCCAGGTGGATCTCTCAGCTATTCTAATGGCAAAGATGACCAATATAATGATAGGGCCCTTCCCAACAGGCCTGCTTCCAGTTTTTCTTCTTTAGGGACTGGATGCTCACCAGTCCTGGTTAGATAGAGTGGGTCACCTTCTCCTTTAGTTCACCTGTAGGGCACAAAACCTCTGACATTGGGTGTGTTAATAAATTACCTTCACATATGTTCACTCTCAATTATTATAAAAGTATTTTGTCCTCTCACTTCGTATATATTTATTATTTAATCCTACCATCTCCTTATCATCTCCTACCAATCCCCCTTTTACACATGTTTTTGCCCATGTGTCAATATTTTCCCACCTACTTTTTTAGACTGTCCCTTGCTTCTTTATTGCTCCTATCTTCCTATCTCATTACCTAAATAAATGATCTAGTAATACTGTTTCGCATTAGATTGTCCTTCCTCTGATTACTGCACTCATTCATTAATTTGTTTCAAATACCAACTTGTTGTTTATTAAACATACTTGAAATTTAAATGACAACATTTGATAATACCTCAATTTACTTATATCCCTAATAATCCAAGATTAGTACAATTGACTAGCAACAGTTATCCCTCATTCAGGAAAGCTCTCTCTCTCTTCTGTTATTTTATGGTTCAAATCATATATTATTCAAATTATAATCTTCTTCACACTTTTCACATATTATAAATTACCCTCACTTTAAATAAACTATCTTAAAATCCTCCTCTCATCCTTTAGAATTTACTAGTGTGATATTATTAACACCGTTTAACGAGTTCAGAGCCAATTAATTATTCCAATGTTCCATCCCATTATACTAAAATTACCATTATTCTAAATATTTCATAAATGTTACTTTCATAAATAATTATTTAAAACCCAGTATTATGCTATGTCAAACCTCAGCGTTACAGTTCAATTATATCAGTTCAAGCGTTTCAGTTTAGTCATACTAGTTATTCATTATTTTCTTTATTTCAATTGTTATTCGGGTTATCGTTTAAGCAGCCACAAACCCAACATTATTCTCAAATTATACAGTTTGGACAGCCACAGGGCGTCTTTAATTCCTAATTAGTTTTCTATCCAAGTATACAGGTTTATTAATTTTAGTAACCCTCATTCACTCTTTTATTTCATCTAACCTCTTTTATTACACTGACAGGATCATTCACACTCTCATTCATCCACCACCCTATACTTTAAAGTGCTCCTTCGATCTGGTCGTACCCCAATACCTCCCTGCCGAAGCGCAACACTATAGTGTACTTTAAAGGTGTCCCTCTGATCCTATCTACTCTCGTAAATACATCCCTTGCCAGTAGCGCAACACTTTTAACCCAATAATTCACATTCATAATTTAGTTCACTTACATCAGACAGGTGTTTCACAAAATTAATTTGGATAAAGCCAATGTGCAAACTTTAGTTATATAACAGTAGGTGTCTTCTTACTGTTTTTAGTAGTCACTCTTTGTAAACACACCGTTCAATGACAAATTCCAATGGCCACATACCCGAAGTCCCTTCTACTACCTCACCGATTGTTAAGTTGCGTCAATTCCAATCTGGTATTAGGAACAAAAGAGTCAATACCGTCTTCTAAAATAACTAGTATTTTAATTAATGCAAAAACCCTTCAATGTAAATATGATGTTCGTATATCCGGTCCACTGAAATACCATGCAGGGCACTCAGAGAGCTGATCCATTGTTCTAAGTTCTTCTTCAAATACTCTACAGATTTCCCCTCCCTGCTGGCCAATCAATAATCTTTTAACTTACTCAGCCTATCATTGGCGCACAGGCTGGTCCCACCCCTTGGCCTTCACTGTTGCACACTGTTGCCAGGCATAAGTTGTTATCTGCAGCTGGTCCAAGTCCAGCATAACACATTCCCCTGTACTTTCCCACACCTAACTGTACTCTATTGTACCCTACGTCCTTGGACGTTCCAACAAAGAGGCAGTGTTCGGTGTATATAACACAAGTTCTTATCTCATCCTACCTCTCGTTTCCTCACATAATCCAGCTTGTTATGTGAAACAATTTATATCAGTACCGTACAATTATTATGTTTAATCATTATGCATTCTTTCTAAGCTAGGCATCACATCCAGTTATAAGAAAATAATCCCCACAATATAAAAATACCTTACTGTTGAGCAGTTTTGCAAAGTTGCACCCACTGTTTTCACACTCCTCTCACCTTGCGATCTCATTTCCACTGAAATTAGAAGTGGCAGGTCCCAGGAGAAGTGTTTATTGATGGAGTTACAAATAATAAAGGGCGATTCCATGCCAGCGTTCTCAAAAATATTTTTCATATGGAGGAAGGATGTTTATATCTTTAGATTTGTATCTCACATTTTTTGGGGAAAATCACTGATGGGAAGTGCCAATTAGGCCCTTTTTACCTATACATGTCTCTCTGTAGGACCCTATGATCCATAATGTACATGATAAAGACAACATCATGGTGTCATTATACTCCTATGTAGTGTCCTCTAAAATATGGATATGTCTTGATTCTAATACATTTTTTGTTGTCGTTGAAAAAAAATTTACTATTAATATCTCAAAAGTACCCTTTTTGATTTTTTCATTTTAGACATTGTTTTAAACATATCCTCTACAAGTACATCAACTTTTCAGAGTTACTTTTGCTCTATTACTTTTGAATATATTACCTATTTTATACATAGAAAATGACATTATAGGTCATTAACCAATCACAGCCCTCCTTTGGGATTGCACATTCAGCAAAGGGCCTAAATTTGACAATTTTATCATGATTTTCCCCAAATGGTTTGTGATACAAATTTAAAAAGCATCATCAAACATCCTTTCTCGTGGTTTTATGTAGGTTGCCAAACATCTAATCAAAATTTTTCTGCATCTTTTCAATAAATTGCCCAAAGATAATAAAAACAACATAAAACCCATTATGTTTATTTACACACAGATGCTTTTGATTTCTGCTCAGGTGGCTTTAGTGAAACACAGATCCTGCTTACACAGATAGGCAAACTAGCACTTTTCCAGGACACTTCTGAACAAACATGACCAATAATAAGTTGGGAGAAAACACTGGGGTCCTCCTCATTCTGTCACAAAATCAATTCAGTCGTTTTGCCATATATTTACTATACATCTGCATGCAGTAACCACATCACTGACTGTCTGTCTTTCTGTTAGTGATATCCCATATAATTTACTCACAAAAAACAACAAAAAATAAAACATTTAAACAACAACAACAATTCTACACTAATGTCTCAAAATAAACCTACATTCAAACCAAGGCGCAAAGTTTGTTTTTAACTGGCGGACCCTTTTAAATAACCATTCAACAGCATTTACATTTCCCACTCCCAATGACAAACACATCATCATCCCCATACTGTCACATTTGAATGTCTCACTCCTCTCCTCTCTGTGAAGTCCCATCCAATCACAAGAGCAGTTTTGTACATTCCCGTCCAATCAACAGCAGTCTTGGGTCTCTCTGTCTAGTGAAACTAGAGCACGGACGAGGCGGCCTCTCAGTGGTGTGTGGTGGGGGGGGCAGATGGTATATTAGGGAAAGCCCTTAGAGTCTGTAGTGGCCGATCGAGTACCCCATCTCTCTTGTGCACTATACATATATATTTAAATAATACAGGTAGCAGCAGCACTTCACAGGAGTTGAGGCGAGGACAAAGGGGGGTGGAGTGGGAGGGCTCCTCCTGGCTCCCGTTACCTGTGCAGACCTCCTCCCTCAGGTGAACACGGGTCTCTGTTTTGGCCTCTCTGGCGTCTTTGCTCTGTCTTGTTCCTGTTCTCAGAGTCCCGGTCACCTGCCTCCCCCCTCTCCCTTCCTTCTTCCTCTCCTTCGGCCTTCCCCCTGGTTGTCCTTTCCCGTGGTTTCCCATTTCTCCGCTCCCCCCCTCACTTCCTCCCCTTGCCTTGCCCTAGAGATAAAAAAACACATTAAAAATTGTTGTTATCAACATCTCAATCTCTCTTTATAATGATTTCTGTTGTAGATTAAACTCTGATATTTTCAAATGATCTACATGACTTTACACAGAGCTGGTTGAGGGTCATGGCAGGAGCTGCACTTTCAGATGAAGATATACAGAGGTAAATACATGAGGGGGGAATGGTGTGACAATTTATCCAGTGTGCACTAGTCTTAGTCAGTACCTGCTGTCTGTCCGGGGGTAACTCTGTAATATGGCATATACACGTGTTCTCCCTATTTACCACTAGAGGAGTCAGCCTTGCATCACAGACAGTGGCCACACCCTGTGAGCAAGGCTTATTTCAGCTATTGCAATTCTCCACCTGATAGGCTTTGTCAAAAAATAAAAGCCTTTAAATAAACTTCAGTGTATCTTCTTGCCCATCTCATAAACAAATCAATTTCATGGAATGTTAGGTTTACCACTGAAAGCTGAAAACTCCACATCATTAGGAGGGGAGAGAGAGAGGGAGGGGAGGGCTGAACTGGCCCTCTTCTGTTGTGCTTCCATGTGTAAGCAGCATGATTGCGAAACTGCTGAGGTAGCCCGACCCCTCTCTCCCCTTCCCCCTTCAGCCTGTGTCCATTAATCAGCCCAGCCATGCTCTGAGCTCCGCTCCGTCCAGACCAGGCAGAGAAGGGTTCACACGTTCCCCCCTACCCACACTTCCTGGGGTCCAGCAAGTCATCCCTACCATCCAGCTCTGTTTAGTCTTCCTGGCTCTGGTCTGCAGAATAATGAAACCCCACTCAAGGTGAAACTGCCTCGTAGTGCTACGCTCCCCCCTAATCTTATCTAACTATCCTGGCTCTGGGCGGGGGGGAGGGCCCCCATACATCCCACAAGGCCGGCTTGTGTGTGTGTGTATGTGCAGTGTGGAAAGGCGTTATTAGGGGGTTGGTGGGTTGCTCTTGCAGCAGGAGTGTAGGGTCCAAACAATGTGTGGTGTGTAGAGGGGGATAGAGAGAAGTGAGACCAAGAGAGAGCGAGGGATAACTAGATAGTGAAAGTGAGTGAGAGAAAGAGAAACTGAACAGAGACACAGAGGGAGCGCAAGAGAGGTGACAGAGCGAGAGAGTGATAGAGACACAGAGAGAGACAGGGAGATAGAGAGAGACAGAGAGGGGCGGGGAGATAGAGAGAGACGACACAAGAGGACGGTATCCAGGGGATACCAGAGAGACAGGGGATAGAGGACAGAGAAGACGGGATAGGGACACCCAGGGAGAGACAGGGAGATAACACACAGAGAGACAGGGAGATAGACACACAGATAATAGAGAACACACTGAGAGAGACAGAGAGAGTAGAGACACACTGAGAGAGACAGGAGATGAAGAACCAAGGAGAGAATGTGGAATGAGAGAGAGAGAAAGAGATGAGCAGCATTCTGAATCTGACTCCACCCCCCATCCCACCCCACCTCTGGCTCTTTCAACCAGAATCCCCTCTACACACATTGTTTTGTTTGTCATAACCATTTAAAATCACGGCTTAGTCATAATCTCTGGGTTTCCTAAAACCCAAGGCACAACTTTATCTCGGGCTCGTGTTGAGGGGTGATTACAGGGTATGTTTTATCAGAGAGCGCTTTTTGTCTGTTGGAACTGTGTCTGAGATTCTATAAACTGTCCAGTGATGCAGTCGACCAAGACACTTTAATTAAAACACTCTCAGCAGAGATTTAGCACATTCTTACCAGCATGGTCATCACTTCTACACTGCAGTGGATGACTGGAAGTGTTTTTGGATGGTTTTGTGTGTGTGTGTGTTGTCTATTTAACTAACATTTTATGAGATGTGTGTCCACATAAAGTATGATCAGGTTCAGGCATGTGGTTTATATGAACTGTAAAATAGGACTGTGAAAAATGACTTAAAGTAATATCAACAGAACTGGATTAGAAGAGTACTGTAACTAAACTTTCAAAGTGTTGCAACTTCCCAAGAGATTATTCAGTGCTTGGCTTTCCTTTCCCTAGCCTAGATCTCTCTGCTGAATTGATACTTTCATTGAACTGTCATCTGGTATTGATTATTTACAATTTTAACATAGAGTTGGGGAGAGATGAGAAAAGAAAAATTAGAGAGAGAGTTGAGTTAAGAAAACAGCTAAAATTGTCGCTGGGGATCACCCTCGAACACACACTCCTATGCAGTGCATTTACACTGATAACCCTACAGTGCATTGGTTGCATAAAGTACTAACATCATGCTGCTCAGTGCTCACACTCTTCACTGGAGTGCACTGGGTTGTGTGTTGTTAGGGTCCTGTGTGTGTGCGCGTTTTCTTCAGGGGGGATGTGCAGGAGCATAATTAGTCTAATGACAGGGGGCCAACATCCTCCATGGCAGGCGCACTGTCGTCCAGGGGCTTTTGGCGGGGAGCCAGGCTGGGATTAAAGGCTCTGAGCTGTCCCACAGAAAATGCCCGGTGCTTTGAGGCTACGATCCTCCCGCTCCCCCTCACTGGTAGCGGGAGGGGCTTCAATCATAGCTGGGTTAGATGATAGGGGAATGGTGGTTTAACAATTAGCCGACGTTGTTAACACAAAGGAGACGCAGGCAGGCAGCGGATACACGTATGTAAATATTTCCACCACCAGCATGTTGAAGGAGGGGGAGGAGGACACTGTACACTGAAATTACGCACACCTCTGGCTACTGTAGCTCAGCAGAGCTTACTAGAGATAACCATTAGAGTTGTGTTAAAGAGGAATTGAGGGGTTCTTGCCCCGTGATTCATTCAGTACATTCCATATTTCTCTATGTATTACCCAGCTCCTGTTGTCATTTTTGATGATAAGCTAAAACCCCTTTATTCAGATTGAAATTTCTGCTCTCTGATTCATAAGGAGGGAAGACTGGGGGGTGACAGGGAGGTTACAATGTTCTGCTTAAAAACGAAACAATGAAACCAAAAGAAGTTAGAAACCACAACATTGGGAGCGCTGGAGGGCGGGGAGTGAGAGAGCTTTCTGAAAAGACAAAACTTGGATGGAGAAATAACAAAATAAACCTGGTATGTCTGGGGATGACGAGGCCCTTGGGGAGCGATGGGGGGGTGAAGGCATAGAGGGAGGGGTTATCAGTGTCTGAGGGGCTGGTGGGGATTAGTGCGAGCTGGCGGAGTCGACCACTACCCTCTATACTAACGGAGCGGGGGACCCCAGAATAATTCCTTTCTGGATGTTTCCAGGAGCCGGCCCGCCACCCGGGGGAAGCGGCTGTAATCACCCGCAGGGGCAAGGTCGATAACCGTGTGTGTGTGTGTGTGTGTGTGTGTGTATAACCGGGCCTCGGCCTGCAGTGTGTAACACCCACCCACCCCAGCTCTGCCTGCCTCCACCCCGCTCCGCCCCGCGGATCACACAGCACCAACTCCAAACTAACCCCCCATCCCCAGCACAGGACAGGGGGAACAGGAGCCCCATTCAGGAGGAAGGAGGGGTGGTGTATTTTCTTGGGGTGTGCAGAGGTAACAGCAGGGGAGAGAAAAAGGGGAGATAGAGAGAAAACAACAGACAGAGGGAGGAGCAGAGTCCACATTTCACAGCCTAAATTCCAGCCCAACAGTTGACTCTTTACAAATACCCCTATGGTTTTTAAAGGGACAAGTTGGTGTGCATGTGTGTGTTGGCAGCTGCTATTATTAGTCTAAACTAATTCTGATTCCCCGTCCCTCATGGCTCCCCAAGGGGAGGATGTTTGAGGAGTCTGTGTGTTTCTGCTTCACGGTAAAGTTTTCTGCTAAATCACTACTGAGGGGTTGTGTTTGTGCTTAAGTAAGGCTGCCTGGAGGCCTAAGGGGCTGGGGCCTGGGGGCTGAGGGCCTGGGGAGCTGAGGGCCTGGGGGGCTGAGGCCAAACCACACACAACCCCCCCCTCCCCCTTCTTACACACTCTGTTTCTGTTTTGCTTCAGTTTAAAACATATTTTTGCTCATTCATTAAAATCATCAGATCAATATTCACGAGGAAAAAATCTAGCGTTTTGACATATTTTAATAATCTGTTGCGTTGGAGCGACAACACCCAGCGTTTCACCATTATCCACTAACCACAATTCATATCCTTAAAGTAAACAATTCAGGTCCCTTAAGGAGGGGAGAGGAGTGGCAGATACTGACCAGTAATTTCAGATTATAGTCTAAAAGTTGGTTCTGAACTCTAGCCTACAACTGTACTCACAATGAGATAGTGAGTGTCCCTACTGATGGAATATTTTTACCTGACTCGCCCTCCTCTTGAGGACACACTCTTTACTTTTTCTGAGATGGGACGGTTTTCCGTAGTTCTTTCGTCTCCTCACCCCATTTAAATCCACAGGTTTTCCCTGACCGGAGCAGGGCTCCACTCGCCCCACTCACCCACCTCGCAGTGCACTGCACAATGATTAAAAGAGGGAACACATCTGTTTTACAAGAGAAAAGATATTCACAACCAAAATTCCTATAGATGGGCAAAACACTGTAAACAAACATTTTATGTAAACACCAGTGGAGCTGTGCAACTTTAATCAGAGGTTGGCTTACTGTTATGGCTGGATACTAAACACACCATGTGTTTGATTATTCCATACCTTTTCATTTCAGCCAAATGAGCCCATCCTCAGATTTCCCTACCAGCCTCCACTGATACCTCTCTCCTCCTTGTTCTGGAGCTCACCTTGAGAGAACACTCCATGGTTTGTCGTTTGGTTCAAACTCTTCTGGACAGGCGTGTACACTTCCCCAGCAGCAGGTACAGGCCTGGTCTGCACCTCGTACACGTGTCATTGATCAGACAGCATCACACTCCAACACTCTGAAAGACCAGCACATACATAAATATTACACCTGCACTGGATCAAATCACATCAACACACACACAACAAATTCCTTACAATTAAATGTAACTGCATTCTTCCATTCTAAGAAAACCAAATGCAATACGATATGCTACTTTTAACTCCCATTTTACATTGTGTGATTAACATAAAACAAATATTAACACTATACACTACACTTGCCCCTCTTTGTAACGTGTCTAACACCAACACCATCAGGACTTGATAATAATGTAATAGTTTAATACTTCTACTCACTGGGAACCCATTCCCTTTGTGTGTCGCTGCAGACCAGGCCCTCTGGGCAGCTCTCCTACACTTGCCCGTGGAATAGTAACCTGCTCGGCCTGCAAAAGTTCTTATTGAGCAAATCACCTCCGGCCTGCACTCTAAACCACGTCAGTGAGCCAACAGCCTCCCCGTTTATGTTGCTCTAGAAGTGATTTGTTGAACATGCAGTGTGTCAGAATGAGCAACACTCTAAAACAGGAAAATTGGCTGCACATAGATGCACATCTCTTTATGAGATTTTTAGTGTACAAAATAATGTATTTGGATACTGGCATGCTGATACCAAAAAGACTTAATACATACACTAAAATGGGTTGGTTTCCCGGACACAGATTAACCTAGTCCCGAACTAAAAGTATGTTCAATGGAGATTCTCAGTTGAAATGCTTTTTAGTCTAACTATTAATCTGTCTATTCGGCCCTTAGTGTAAATAAGTAGGCTATAAACATCTTTGGTGATAGCCATGCAACTTCTTGTGCATGTGTTTCTGTCTGGCGCGGGTGCCTCGAGCCGCTGGGGCAGGAGGGCAGACACACCCCCGATCTGCCTCATCCCATTTCTCTCCAGGAGAGATAAAGAGGCGGGGCTTACAGGACGGCAGCCATTGTAATCAGGGCAGGTCAGACAGCCTCCCTGGCACCCTGAGCTCACCCCTGGATCTCTGCTAAGGGAGATGATGTGGCACAGTAGCACAACATTACTTTACTGTCACTGCAAAAGTAGTTGCACTATATAGAGAATGGTTGCCTTTAACACAACCATCAATCTTAGCACAGTTGTTTTCTACCTTTTTTTGGTCTCTCTCTCTCTCTCTCTCTCTCTCGAGGACTTCTGCTTACATTTAAACAAATATAGCTCTTCAGACTATTTAACTCTTTGTAGTCTTCTAAATTGTATTGCATGAAGTTGTGTAGAATTATTAAAATAATACTTCTATCCAACTACCAATGAGATACCAAATAGCCAACAAAGCATTTGGATGGTGACAAGATGTTAAAATTTTTCTGGGAACAGTGATCATAAACACTCAATAATAAACATTACAGGCAACAAGCAGGCCTGTGCACTCTCTTAGCGGGAAAAATAATCAAATGAGGCGTCAAGCATACAGGTTTGCCGCAATGCCCTCACTTCTTATTCTCACTCTCTCCCATGAAGGAGGACAGTTTCTTCATTTACTATACTAAACAAACAATTTGGCAACATTATCAATATTCAAAAACCTCCAGCTGACTGTCTGGCCATGACAATACGACTCAGCCAATGATAAGATGATAAGCGGCACTGCACTAAATTTGCAACATGTCTCAAATTCATCTTAATTATGCTTCGTTTAATATGGCCTATCTGTTGACCCACGTGGTTCACGGGTCACTGTGTTAGAACGGGAAAGGCTGAGCTTTCATTATACTGATGTAGGATTAGAGGGATTGCAAAACCGCCTGGCTGTAGGCCTATACATCCTACTCAGATTCAAGCCTTGTGTCAGAGATATTTCCATAGGCTCAAAACCCTGCCAGAATGTGAATAACATCCAATTTCTCTGTTGGTTGGTGTGAGGTTGGCCCCTGCTCAGGTCAGAAATTATTAACGTTTTATGTAACAAAATGTTTACAGGAAAGTGTTATCATTCAGACTTTTCCAAAATGTTGGTCTCAGGTTAAAGTCCTGCATACGTTTGTCCAGCCTCTGCTATAAGGAGGCTATAAAATGCCGGGTAGGTCAGTGTCTTTGAATGAGGGACAGTGTCATCACTATGTGAGAATCTACAGACAAATGGGGAACTGAGCACGCCCATTACCATAAACTGTCATCTTGACTGGGCACAAGTAAACCTCATGCGTCCTGACTGCTGCTGCTGATTTACCATTGTGACTGACTTGTAGGGCAGCATGTCAAATGGCTTAACTCTCAACTCTTGTTGAATTACAGAGCTTGACCTCAGAGGACGGGGGAGATAACACTGGTTGAGAGGAGGAGGGTTGGGTACATACTAGGACTACCCATGGCTGTAAGTGAGTACCTGACTAAAAACCTATATCCATTTCACATTACTGAGCCAAGCTGAATTTAGCTGTTTTGTGCCTGATTATCCATCTACTGTACCATAGTTGCTGAACCATGCAGGAAAGGCCATGTGAAAAGATCATATATGAGCCATCACATTATGGTTTGGGTTGTCGATGTGAAAAGGAGTACTAGTGGGTGGCTCTGGGTTACTTTAAACCAGGGGTCTCAACTTTTGGGGTTGTGACAAAATATATCTGAGTGGTGGGCACCCAACAAATAACATTATTTATTTTAAAAAAATAAAAGGTAAACAATAGCTTTTCAGGGATTCGTAATCGTTTGAAGGTAATTATAAAATATCACTTCAAACATTAATCAAATCATCCATCTTCACACACATTCTGATTACCCCAACTGGGTAAAACTGGTTGAATCAACATTTTACCACGTCATTTCAACAAAAAAATGTAATGTGATAAGTTGAATTAATTGAAAACTGATTGCAAGCGTCATCAAACATGCCACCAGAGGTCTCTTCACAGTCCCCAAGTCCAGAACAGACTATGGGAGGCCACAGTACTACATAAGCCATACTCATACTCTTTCCACATCAGGTAACTGATGCAAGCAGTAGAATCAGATTTAAAAAATCAGTAAAAATACACCTTATGGAACACGGGGACTGTGAAGAGACACACACAAAGTACAACACATCATACGCCTACATTGTGATATTGTTGTATGGTGTATTAAACATTTTGTATTGTAATATGTAGTTATAATAATGTTAATGAAGTACTTTTTACTTTTGTTTTATATTAATTGGTGCTTTAATATGTTTACCCCAGGAAGAGTAGCTGCTGCCTTGGCAGCAACTAATAGATCCTAATAAATACAAATACAAATACAAATAACACAAGTAATTTTACTTTTTTACACACATTTTTACGATCCAATTTGTGTATTTTTTTGTTGTTGAATTCCTTAGCTACACTCAGCAAATGTAAATCAAAACTAGATGTTGAAATACTTCTGTGCCCAGTGGGCATAATACCAGATTATTACATTTTTTACCATTGTAGCATAGAAACTGCAACCAGGTTTCTATGTTCATAAGGCTATAACTTTAATGTGTGCAGGGTTTTGGGGTCCATAAGTCCCCCCACCTCATAAAAACATTTTAGTCCCCCTCTTGGCGGCGGAGAGAAATATTTGCAGCTTTAAATTAATGGCATTTTTGCCAGGGTGAGAAAATGTTGCATTTTAAAGCAGATTTTCGGCAATTCTACAAATGTTTCCATGGGGCAAGAGAAATGTTGCAGTTTTAAAGGCGAATTGAATGCGATTCCTACGAGTTTTGGGATGGAGAGAATGTGGCACTTTGAATGATAATTCCTTGCAGTTCTACTTTTATATACTTATGCCATGTTCATATTACAGTGGGGGGAAAAAAGTATTTAGTCACCACCAATTCTGCTGTTCTCCCACTTAATAAGATGAGAGAGGCCTGTAATTTTCATCATAGTTACCGTCAACTATGACAGACAAATTGAGGAAAAAAAAATCCAGAAAATCACATTGTAGGATTTTTTATGAATTTATTTCCAAATTATGGTGGAAAATAAGTATTTGGTCACCTACAAACAAGCAAGATTTCTGGCTCTCACAGACCTGTAACTTCTTCTTTAAGAGGCTCCTCTGTCCTCCACTCTTACCTGTATTAATGGCACTGTTTGAACTTGTTATCTATAAAAACACCTGTCCACAACCTCAACATCACCCTCCAAACTCCACTATGGCCAAACCAAAGAGCTTCAAAAGACACCAAAACAAATTTGACCTGCACCGGCTTGGAAGACTAATCTCATAGGTAAGCAGCTTGGTTTGAAGAAATCACTGTGGGAGCAATTATTAGGAAATGGAGACATACAAACCACTGATAATCTCCCTCGATCTGGGGCTCCACGCAAATCTCCCGTGTCAATGATCACAAGAGCGGTGAGCAAAAATCCCAGAACCCCGGGGGGGACCTAGTGAATGACCTGCAGAGAGCTGACATTACCAAAGCCTACCATCAGTAACACACTACCCCCGGGACTCAATCCTGTGCCAGCGTGTCTCCTCTTAACCAGTCTTCCACGTCTGTTTGCTAGAGTGCATTTGATATCCAGAGGATTGGGAGAATGTCCTATGTCAATACCAAATGACTTTTTGTAAAAACTCAACTCGTCGTGTTTGGAGGACAAGAATGCTGAGTTGCATCCAAAAACACCATACCTACTGTGAAGCATGGGGGGTGGAAACATCATGCTTTGGGGCTGTTTTTCTGCAAAGGGACCAGGCGACTGATCCGTGTAAAGGAAAGAATGAATGGGGCCATGTTCGTGAGATGTAAAGCCTCCTTCCATCGCAAGGGCATTGAAGATGAACGTGGCTGAGTCTTTCAGCATGCAATGATCCCAACCACCCCGCCCGGGCACGTGGCTTCTAAAACATTTCAAGGTCCTGGTGGCCTACCAGTCTCCAATCTCACCCCATAGAAAATCTTTGGAGGGAGTTTCCTGTTCCCAGCACACCCCAAAACATCACTGCTCTAGAGGGAGATCTGCATGAGGAATGGCCAAAATACCAGAGCAGTGTGTGAAAACCTTGTGAAGACTTACGATTTACTGTTCATTGCCAACACTATTAAAAGTATTGAGAAACTTTTTTATTACCAAATACTTATTTTCCACCATAATTTGCAAATAAATTCATAAAAATCATACAATCTTACCTTCTCATTCCCAGCCTTGTGTAGGTCTACAATCTTGTCCCTGACATCCTTGGAGGCTCTTTGGTCTCCATGGTGGAGAGTTTGGAATCTGATTGATTGATTGCTTCTGTGACAGGTGTCTTTTACTACAGTAACAGCTGAATTAACACTCCCTTTAGAGTGTGCTCCTAATCTCAGCTCTCCTATTAAACTCATTTTTCTGATTGAGAGGGGCTCAAATACTTATTTCCCTCATTAAAATGAAAAATTAATTTATAACATTTTTACATGTGTTTTTCTGGATTTTTTTGTTGTTATTCTGTCTCTCACTGTTCAAATAAACATACCATTAAAATTATAACTAATTATTTATTTGTCAGTGGGCAAATTACAAAATCAGCATGGGATCAAATACTTTTTTCCCCCTCACTGTATCTCTCAACAGTAAAGTTGGGACCCCGAATAACTTCCAATTTTTTTTATATAAATTCTGTGGGCCCCAGATTGTCCCCCTCTCTAAATTATCTTGCAGGTGCTTTATTAGAATGCACGTGTTCCTCGAGAGCTGGGTTAAAGGCCAGGTGCATGCATGTTACCTGATGCAATACATACCTACTGAGTCATATTTTTGAGCTCATTTATACAGATTGGATTGCTACTGCTAAGCTATACACTGTTATATGTCAGTTTGGAATTCATCTCCCTTGATGTTAAGGGTTGGGGTTTGGGAGGGTCTATTACGGGAGTGGGTCGTTCCGGAGCGACCCACTGGTATCATCCTCCAACAACCTTCACCTCCTCACTCTCATCGAACTAATCATCTTCCTATTGTGTCCCTGTCTATCTATTCCTTTATTTTCCCTCCTTCCTTGCTCAGTTTTCTCTGCTAGTTTCCTATCAGCAGTACTAATCAGTGTCTGATCCGGGATGTTGCATCGTGAGAGGTGTTCTCCCTGTTTCTTTATTATTTCAGTCATTTATATTTTGTATTTTTGGTTGTCTCCTTTTTTTTGGGTGTCTTATTTGCTCTCCTTTCTTTTTTAGTGTTCGTCCGTTATTTTGTATCTGCTTCGACCATCAATAGAGTTCCTTGTTTCACCATCTCCGCCTACTCTCTAACCTGTACCGCACCTGTCACTCACACCAACCCTTACAGTCGCAGATCCTATATCAGTTCTTAGGGGGAACATCTCACGGCAACTTCTGGGAGTTGCGACACTGTAAGAGCTAGTCTCAGTATTTACCACTGCAAGCTACAGAAGCATATCAGTGTTAGTGGTGTTTTTTTCCTCCCTAGTTCTCTGGCATATCATCTTGGGTGAAGTTATTTGCCTTTTTTCCCTCCTTCACTTCAGGGTTAGCTGCCAATTGCAATAATCCCGGAGATTGTGTTTACATATCTTACCAATCTTTACAACTGCTGTCCATTTCCCACATGTGTTCCTGCCAAGCCCCCTATTCCTCCTTTAACACAAATTTTGCCTGCACTTGCCTAGCCTCGCACTGACACAACACGGGCAATCCCATGCTAACAGAGTTAGGCTAAACTCAATTTTCACTTTAAAATTATGCCAAACAAAACCCATACAACTCTATCATTGACTTCTTTGAACAATTTACATAAAATTAAAAAAACATTTACTGGAAAAACTTGCAGATGCTAGTTTGGTACAATTACATAAAATCTAAAGTTAGCATCTTCACAGTTCTTCCTGAAATTGTTTTTGTAACATTTGTCAGTGGAAATTGTTAAAAGCATCCTTGTGGATATGGTTTGTTAAACTTTGAAATCATGTTTTTCTTTGGTATACATTTTAAAGTAAAATCTTTCTCCTAATTCTTTCCATGATTCCAACATCATTTTCCACAACACAATGTTCCTGCATGAGTCTGTACTGTGAGGTCTGTACTGTGAGGTCTTACTGTAAGGTTTCAATTGCCTGAACTGCTTGAACCACTTGTAAAGTTAAAATCATTTACCACAAGATTAAAACACCATGATTATTTTCGAACATCATGTGTAGATATAACAAAGGTTAACAGCAGAATATAACAAACATGCAAGTCATAAGCACAGACCTAACAAAGTTTGCCTTTCCAAGATTATTTCTTCATCAGCCTGTGTGTTTAACCTCAGCATATCTCCTCCCTCCTTTAATTTCATTATCTATCCTTCTTTCCCTTTATTGGAATCCAATCTGTTATTCACACCTGCTATTTTAAACATGTCTAACCGCTAGAAATCATTCTGGCCTCTATTCTAACACCTAGAAATCATTCTGCCTCTATTCTAGCGCACCAGAAATCATTCTGCATCTATATTCTACAATAAATAATTCTCCTCTATTCTAATCATTCTCTATCTTGTTTGCTCTCAGGCATTCCTTATCTCTAATTTGTAGATGCATCAGGGCGGAGAAGTGACAGTTTTTGGCCGGTTGACTGCCTGGTCAGGTCCCTGACTGAGCTCATTCACCCTGCTCTCTCTGTCTGGCTATCACGTTTCATATTCTCCCTCCTTCAATTCACCAGCTGAGTAGGCTGCGATGCACGGGGGCTCACGGTTTGTCTATCTGGAACCACCCAAAAAACTGTGACCCACATTTCTCTAGGCATGTCCGTTTAATAAAGATATATATCATGTTGAAGAAGTGGTTCTTAGCGTTAAACTCTTCTCCAGGCAATGTGTATGGGGCCTCACCCTAAACACCCTATGTTGTTACTACCTACCTTTCCAGATAACAATCTACTTCATACAGGTGCGGCATGCCCACTACTCAGCCATTCTACTAAGACAGAAGAGCACATCTGGAAGCACATCTGCACTGCAATATAGTGCATAGAGAGAATAATAAACCAAGCTCAACATACTACTATGAGATACAGGTAGACCTGTGGATTACTTGACCACATGACACCTATTGGTTAAAGAAAGATGCTCAGGCGGATACCTTCATGCAGAGTTCTCCAACTCTTGTCCTGGAAACTACTGGAAGTGCTGGCTTTTGTTCCAGCCCACACTAACACACCAGGTTACCCTCCATGGTCAATGCTGCTGATACTCTGAACATCTAAGCAAAAACAAAAAGTAAAGTGTCTACTGATTTACTGTGAGTCTTCTTTGTTGTGTTTTGATATATCGTGGCCTCCTGAAAAAATTCTCAGGGGGGCAATTTTTCTGATGAGTTTGGGTGACCTACACATTTAAAAAAATATGTCCAGCAACATACGGGGGCGCATATAATCAATACCAGAAGCATTTATTGACTGATCTCTAGTGTTGGCTTACCAGGGTTGGTGGAGCCCTCATTTCATCTTTGCCTCGCAAAGCTAACTCAAACACTCCGCAAAACTTCACACACTGGATTAGCCGGCTGAGGATGTGGCGGTTCTTCCTAATGTCGTTAAATATTTTTTATAGTGAATATGAATATGATTGTTGAGTAATGTTGTGCTAAGATCTATTTAGGTCAAGCTGGTTATAAGTTCTGTTCCTATCCAATAACAATGACAAAAGGGTCCTATCTTGTCAGCCTTGTCAGTTTCAGTTCTCCAGTAAACTTGTGATTATCACACTAACCTCATCGTTGTGGCGGCGGACGCTACTTATCCCTCATCCAGTTGAGTGGAATGTTCACTCTCCCCAAAGCAGACAATCTCAAACACTATCCATGTGGGTCTTTGACAGCTCATGTTTCTTAATCTTTCCTAAAGATGGTGCATGTCCGTTCCACACCAGTCCTGTCCAAGCGGTGCTGTCTGCCGTGCCGCCTTCAGGGTGAAAAGAGTAAGCAGGGGGTAGCAAAGACTGCATTACTACATCGCACCTGCTACAGGTTTTTCGTTCGTACCAATTTTTTGAAAATCCTCGGTGTAGGACTTCCCCCTTTATAGAAACCTGTTAATTATTAAATTTGGTCTGGGAGGTCCTTTGTTTCGTTCCATTTATCTTCTTTTTCCGACAAAAAATAACTTATTTCAAAGAGACAATCGAGTTGCATTAACTTACCATCTTGATAGTAGTACTGAATTGATTGATGAGGCTAGCTCTTTTCTTATTATTCATTTTATTTAGTATGACCGAGCCTAGGTGCAAGCCCTCGAAACCCATAGAGATTGTGTTGAAAGCTCTGATATTTGAAAAAAATAGATTTTACATGGGAGTCTATGACAGACTTCTGGGGCGATTTTCAACCTGACTGAAATGCGCCCCAAAAGAGGGGGCCATTTGAAGCACGACTTTAGCCTGATTGGACATTTAGTGGCACTGTGGCAGATCAGACGTCTAGATTACAACACTGATAACTACTGTTGCCGTGATATAATTGATTAGAAAAAAAATCCCTTCCTTTTCCCGTTTGGCAGTGCGTCGCCCATATCGCCCTATTGAACACACCGCCCCTGGATATGATGATAGTTTTGCATCAGAGCTTCGAAATACTGTAAATAATTTTATGCAAAATACTAACCCCTCTGAAATTCTAACAGAATTGTTGTATTCTGAATTGCCTACTAAATATGAACATATGAGTTCCCTCTTCCATTTTTTAAACACCACAAAATATTATCACCACAAAGTCACAGTTATGGTAAGCAAAAAAAGATGTCACAGCTTTGGCAATTCTACACAGAACGCCCTTTGAAGATGAAAATGGACAGGCTTTCATGTATTTTCATATTAGATGCACAATCTTATATTCTACATTTATTACAATCAAAGAAGATAACTGAATCAGCATCCTCTAACATCGGTTGGATGGCACGCGCTGCCCGCGCTCCACATGCTCTAGCTTCCACTCAGTGTTGCACGGAGTTTGTCAAGGAGCACAAGCACTACAGACATTCCATAACATCAGTGAAATGCAAATATAATACCTTCAGACGAACTTTGTATGTAATGAATAATTCAGATCAGAAAGCTATAACATACTTTGTCGGCAGACATGCCGCGTAAAAAATCCTCTGCCACTGGCCGCTAGAAGCGATGGGAACTAGGGGGATGCAGCGCGCACTGCTGATGGAGCTTTGTGGAATACACTTCAAGGGAAATTGTCAGGGAACAGTGACTGGTTGAATTTTATCAGTAAAAATGACACCCCCGAGGTCCTGTAATATTGAACCCCCATACAGTCCAATGATTGACTGCGGTGTGGTTGAGGACGAAATGTGCGTAAAATTGGCCGCTGCAGAGACTAACGTGTGCCTATTGCTTTCGTAGACACATTATAGTGAGTTCCACAGAGGCACTCAGTCTTGCCTTGTGATTAAAATACAAGTTTATGAATTTAAATTACATATTGATTTGATAAAACTTTTTAGATTGATTGAGTTGTCCTCGATTATAACTAAATGCGGGCTGTACTTTAAAAAACGGTATCATATAAATTATAGGCTACCCACCCTATCAACATTGTTTTGCCAAATTAATATATGTGAAGTTTCATATTTCGTAATAGAGATTGAACCACAGGATTATGTTATTCATCTCCAACTCAACTAAAAAGCATTCCCACCCCAATTAGGCATATTTCCTAAAGCCATACTATGATCTTTCATTGTAAAATTCATTGTCAAGTATGTGTAGTTCAAATCATATCAGTTAACGATGATACGTGCCCATATTGTTCTGTTATTTATATATCTACATGAAAAGACTTATGTCAAATTGTATGATAGGCACTACAAAACTCCAGTAGTGTTGAATGGAACAGAGACCAGGTGCATGTGTGCACTTTGAGCACCTCACTGCATGCGCGGGCTTACTTTACTCACGTTTATGTTGCCGGTGCCTGGAGGGTGCTGCTGACAATCAGTGTATTCCATGCAGTGCAAGATCAAAACAAAGGAGATCAATTGTAATTGCATAGTAACCCGGAGATGATGACTTGTATAGCCAATGTCAATGTCCTCCAGCAAAGTGCAGCTTTGATTCCACTTTTGAGAGGGAATGTGTTGTCTTATTCCTAGAAAGAGCAGAATCCCTGCTCTGCGCAGAGTGTGATGTGTGATTTACGATGGCCCAATGACACCTGGGCCGTTTAGACAGTAACATCCTGGATAGAATCCTTATGTGTGCCACAAAGCGAGACCAAAACAGGTATCCGTAGTGAGCATATTCCCACAACCAAACCGTTAGATTATCATCCACCGCGGGACAAATAAGATACTCAAAGTAAGAAGCGTAGATCATATATTCCGAGGCTGGCATATTGATACAGTTTCAGTTGTCCTCTTCCTGTATGCTCCACTGATACTCTCTCGAAGTTCGCCGCACGTCCAGGTGTGAGGGCTACTTTATTGTGCCCTGCGTGTAGGAGGTCGTCGCGTCATCCCCATCATCTAACCGAGTAGACCAAAACTGGAAGCCGCGCGCGTCACTGGCAGCAGCAGCACCACCGAACTGTAATAAAGTACCAAGTTTCGATGAGGTGAGAATGTGTTGGTTCTCTTGATTGTCGCGCACCTCTCGTTGGTCGACAGTTAAAGCAAAAAATAATCTGCGCAGTTTCAGCTCTTTTCTGCTTTGCGTGCAATACTCATTCCCTCACTCCAACTCGCACTCTTATGACTTCAGCCCTCTGCCGTCTCCCTCTACATGCTCGAAAGTTTATTTGAAGGGCAAGCCCCCCCCACGTCAGATATCTTTCAGGTTTGACCCCTCCGTTGAGAAGCTTTTTTACTTGGCATGGTGTTGATAATGTATCAATGGGAAATTGCGCTGTTTACGCATGTAATTTCAGGTATTCAGTGTTTATGGCCAAATAGTCATTTTAATTTCGATTTTATGATACACTTGTATTATTTTTGATTACCGTTATTTCTGGCTACAGAGAAACACACTTTAAACGTTTTAATTTGTGTAGATGGCACTAATTACAATCAGCAAGAACACAAAAAGGAGTGCACTTGTGCTAGAAAGCATTATTGCATGGCATGCTGTTTATTTTGTCGTTTTTGATGTACAATCACTTGAAACTTCAAGAGACAACTCTCCCATTCTCTGCTTATATATATAAACAAACAAACAAACATGCGAGCTTGGTCTAGTGCGCATCGAGAAGAACCACTGATGGACCTGCGGTCGCGTAACTCTCAGCATTGAGAGAGAGGGGAGAGAGAGACATTTCCAAGGATATCCTAATCTGGTTTGAGGGGGCCTGTCGAGGAAAGTGTGGTATACAATTATCCTCCTCCTTAGCTCGCGTCTTTTGAAGATACTTAATATATTCCATTTTAGTCTGATGTAATTCTCCACGGCAATTATGGCTCTTCAGTTTGATTATGGAGACCCTCTCTAAATGAATCTCTGAGAGGTAGCATATTGCATATCAATGCTGTCATTATGCGCGGTAACCAGTTGGTTATGCAGAACGGAGGCGCATGTTTATGTAACAAAGCGCTTTGGCCAATGGTATATATTTTCTTTAACCTATTTGTTCTTGTATGGTGTACAAAGCGAGAAGGCCTCTAAGAAGGGGAACTTAACTGAACATCTGTAGGTAGGTAGTAGGCATGATCTTCCATATCATGACAAGTGAGGAGAGGAGAGAAGCAGTCTGTCCCATCGCCTCTAGAGGGAGTCAGTGCCATAAAAGCGTCTGTCTGCAGTGATTCATGTCAATGGAAGAGGTTTTGGGGACAGCATTGTTTAGGAAAACCTTGAGAGATCCACTTCCATTCTGTGTGGGGATGGTCTCACTAAGACAAATATATGTACTTGTATGTTCTATCCTGACAACAACACCAGCGATGGGAGGGATTATATAGGGGGAGTGTTATGTTTATTGTACTTTAACTATTTTCACATCATTACAACACTGTACATAGCCATAATATGACATTTGGAAATGTCTCTATTGCTTTAAACTTTTGTGAGTGTAATGTTTACTGTTAATTTTAGATAATTTCACTTTTGTTTATTATCTATTTCAGTTGCTTTGTCAATGTAAACATATGTTTCCCATGCCAATAAAGCCCTTTGAAGTTAATTGAATTGAGTGGTTCCTCTGCTGCTTGCCTCCCTCCTAGAGGGAGTTATTTACATGTCTGGCACTGTGAGCAGAGTAGAGTCTCAACTCTATCCAGCTCTAACTGTTGATGTTTAGAAGAATATAATGCAGACCAATACTTCCCTCCATTGTGGCCGCTACATCAATCACACTGATGTGGAATATAATGTAAGCATTGTGTGGGTTCTTTTTACTGTAGGAGGGTGAACTAAAGTCTCCATTGCCAACAGCACCTACACAGAACTAGGCCATGCAGTAGTATTACAGATGGATTTGTATAATGTTGATTCATTTCTCCTCTAGTCTGAATGTCAAATACTTTAACCACAGCTGAGATGAAAAGGAGAGACCTCAAAAATGATATGTTCACGTCTCCAATTGTATTTGACACTGATAGTGTGTGGTCATTGTATTCAGAATCCATGAAATGAAGATGATAGCTAGGTCCCCAAGATGTTGAACATAAGGGAGGGTTAGGTTAGGAACAAGCCCCTCTTTGTACCCCCCCAGCCCCCCTCATATTGTTATCCCATACAGAGGGGCGCTGCCTGGGAAGGCAGGAGAGGGGGTGGGAGGGGGAAGGTCGCTTGGTCACTCCCTGTGACCGCCTGCGAGAGGATCCATCAACACCCTTAAATGAAGTCTGCCAGGTGCACAAATCAACCACAGAACAGTGGGATCCAGCTGACAATGGGGCAGTATGGCAAATCAAACTCAGAGCCATGGAACTGGGAGGAATTATCATGTTTTATTGGATACTTATATTTGTCTGCCACAGTCTGCACATGTCGGTTGTCATCCCATCCATTGTGATCTCTGCTTGAATGATTATTTGGACGATAACTGAGGTTGTGTCCCAAATGGCACCCTATGGGCCCTAGTCAAAAGTAGTGCATTACATAGGGAATAGGGTGCCATTTGGGAGGCAGCCACTGACATTCTCCCCAATGATGATGCCCATGTGCAGTAGTTCATCTTCATTGTCTAACCATTACGATTCAGTCACCCCTGGATGACAATGGAGATGGAGATTCAAAGTGGGCCATGATGGTGAGCCATGGAGAGCCTGTGAAAACACACAGCACCCTCTCTGTCCTTATAAGCATGTTTTCTAAGGCGGCAGCAGCATTCCATTTTAGCAGCCTGTGTCCTGATGATAATCCCAGGTCCACACTGATCCAGGACATTCTCCGAACATGAAGCAACCAGAGTGTGCATGGATGGGATGAGGAGTGGGTATGGTGTCAGCCGTATTGAATGTGCCCATGAGGGCACTGTGAAGTGCTGTGCCCACATTCTTATCTTGGTACAGTCAGATTACCGTGGTCTGAGGGGCTTTGTCTGTTCTAGTAGTTCTATTTCTATGATGTCACCCTCACAGTCAGAGCCTCCTAATAAATGGACGTTACTTCATGAGATTGTCCTATCTGGAGGCAGAGGGCTTAGATCAAACCATGGCGGCATGCATGAGACATGCTTCTATCGAAGCTGGTGGGCGGATCATGTCTGAGTAAGGGGGATTCAGGAGTTGGCTAAGGACAGATAATCAAGGATCAGTTCAGCTGCCTGCCATGCAGAGTGAAAGCACAGCTAGGGTGAGGAGAGGGACAGAGAGCCACGTCATGTGTCATAGATAGAAACACGCACAGAGAGAGAGACAGAAGGCGTCTGTCCCTGGGTTGAGCCTCCTGCACCTGCTGCTCCTCCGAAAAAACCTCTGTTGCAACATTGGGATCGTTTCCACAGGCGTTCCCCAGGCGTTGGTCAGACATTTTAACAGGCACCGGAGCTCAGGTCGTTTTCATGATGAAATCTACCCCGGAGGAATCCCTCGGCAGCCCTGACTAATTTGAGCGTGATTGTGGCATTTAGTACGCATTCCTTCCAAGGCGCGCCTCTTGTCGGTTGGACCGAAATGTTTAAATAAACGGAACCTAAGATGAAAAGGAACCAGGATCTGTGGCTGGCAGGACCTCAATTTATGTATTTCCTCCGTTTCCTCTCAGTGCATGACTGCTGCCTGTGTGACTGTCTATCAGTTTAGACACCTCATGAAATCTACCTCCCCCCAAAAAAGTATTCTGAGAATTATCCGATAAATCTGGGAAAACTCGGTGAACAAAGCCAGCTACAACTGAGACAAGATTTTCCACCTAATCATTTCTTCATTCTCACCATGGTTTTTCTGGGGGGATAATAACGACAACACTCTGCCACCGAGGGGTCAAACCCCCTGACCCCAGGAGATTTAATCATAGGAGTTCCAACACCACATTCTCATCAGTTGTTGCCAGGCAACGTGTCGGCAGCCCCATGCAGGCGTTCCGGAGGGAGTGGAGGGATCGAGTCTGTAAAGAACCATGGGTTTATATTAATCTGCATGGGGGTCATGGAGATTCCTTCACTTTGATTAAGCTTTTTTTTTTCTTTCTTAACAGGTGGCCTGTGCTGTCTGCACCAACCTTTGTCCCACAGTAACCACTCTGCTCTACAGAGACAGGAGTCAGGAGCAGGAGGAATAGCTCTTCAGTGTGTGTGAGAGAGAGTTTGTTTGTCTGCGTGCATGTATGTGTATTCTTGTGTGTTGGATGGTAGTTTCTCTACTACCCTTGCTAAAAGCTAAATATTGTGTCTTGATTTCCCCTGTGATTGTTTATTTGCACCTGCTCACTAATTACAGCAGGTCTTTTATAAAGCCTGACAAGGGACATGTGGAGACACTTAAATTCTGGCAGTTTAATGACAAGATCAATAGTTTAATCCAGACTGATGGACTGGTAGAACGTTTCAGTAGAACATTTGGGCACCGTTTCTGACCAGCATAGACGTTTTATATCCTTCCTAAATTAGGCTATACTCTGTGCTTGAAAGTCAAACTGTAGGTCAAGTTGTGGGTCAAGCTGTGGGTCCCGTTGGTGCAGTAAAGATAGCATTATTTTACAACTGAAAATTACAGCGTCAGTTTGGTGAGAAACTATCAAGGGGATGGACATGCTAGAACAGAGAGCACCTGGCTGGTGGGATTATAAAATGCTGGATGGCCAGTAACCATTGTTCCTATGAAGTCACAATATCATCCCTCAGGATAAGATGTCATGCAGACGGGGTTTAAAAGTTGTACAAGTGTGGAAGACCCTCGTGCTCATGTTGTCTCACACTACTTATTCCCAAACAACTCTTAGTTTGCACACTAATTTAAATTATGCAGCAGCTAAATACAAAGCCTATACTCTTTACACAGTATTACAGGATAGTCTGAGAGGGTTCTTCTACTTGCTATCAAACCGAGATGGGAGTGCTTGAAGTAAATTCAACACAAGGCAGATGTAGGGAGCTTTATTTTCTAGTGAACAATTTCCTTTCGATCTAGGGGGTTCTAATGGAAAGTTCTTGAATTAAAACATGTGTGACAGCACAATTTACCTTTGGTTTCTGTTTAGGCAGAACAACCTCGGGCACACCACGATGAAATGAAAAATAACCTTTATAACGCAAATTAATTCAGACTTTTTCCATTCTATAAAACTAGCCCCTTGCCCCCTCCAAACATGGCTGTGTAAGGCACATCTGTTCTTCTGAATTTAGTGGTGGGTAACACACCTCTCTGAATAAAGACTGCTGTACTCTAACAGATTCAGACAGACGGAACCACTCTGATCAAACCTGATTATCCTCAACACAATTTTTTTATTAAAAAGTCTACATTTAAATCCTGAGTGTGGAGTATCTTTTCAGGAAGCCAACCAGTGATTATCAACAAATTCCAATGGACGCATTAGCCTATGTCCTCCAAACACTGAGCTTTGGTGAATGCTTGGCATGTTCAATTAGATTCATCTGCTTTAAAGTTAGCCCACTATAGCTACTTATAAACAAAACACATCTAATACCTGCCTACTCACAGCAGTGAGATAAAACTTCAATGGGTTTTATTTTAGCCAAATTGTAATACAGTGGCTTGCAAAATAATTCACACCTTTGGAATTTTCCCTTATTTGGTTGCCTTACAACCTGGAATTAAAATTGATTTTGGGGGGGTGTGTATCATTTGATTTACACAACATGCCTACCACTTTGAAGATGCAAAATATTTTTTATTGTGAACAAGAAATATGACAAAAAAACGGAACTTGAGCGTGCATAACTATTCACCCCCCCAAAGTCAATGCTTTGTAGAGCCACCTTTTGCAGCAATTACAGCTGCAAGTCTCTTGGGGTATGTCTCTATAAGCTTGGCACATCTAGCCACTAGGATTTTTGCCCATTCCTCAAGGCAAAACTACTCCAGCTCCTTCAAGTTGGGATGGGTTCCGTAGGTGTACAGCAATCTTTAAGTCATACCACAGATTCTCGATTGGATTGAGGTCTGGGCTTTGACTAGGCCATTCCAAGACATTTAAATGTTTCCCCTTAAACCACTCGAGTGTTGCTTTAGCAGTATGCTTACGGTGATTGTCCTGCTGGAAGGTGAACCTCCGTCCCAGTCTCAAATCTCTGGAAGACTGAAACAGGTTTCTGTCAAGAATTTCCCTATATTTAGCACAATCCATCATTCCTTCAATTCTGACCAGTTTCCCAGTCCCTGCCGATGAAAAACATCCCCAAAGCATGATGCTGCCACCACCATGCTTCACTGTGGGGATGGTATTCTCGGGGTGATGAGAGGTGTTGGGTTTACGCCATACATAGCATTTTCCTTGATGTCCAAAAAGCTCAATTTTAGTCTCATCTGACCAGAGCACCTTCTTCCATATGTTTGGGGAGTCTCCCACATGCCTTTTGGCGAACACCAAATGTGTTTGCAAATTTTTTTCTTTAAGCAATGGCTTTTTTCTGGCCACTCTTCCGTAAAGCCCAGGTCTGTGGAGTGTACGGCTTAAAGTGGTCCTATGGACAGATACTCAAATCTCCGCTGTGGAGCTTTGCAGCTCTTTACATTTACATTTACATTTTAGTCATTTAGCAGACGCTCTTATCCAGAGCGACTTACAGTTAGTGCATACCTTTAAAAATTTTTTTTATAGATATTTTTTATTTTTTTCATACCCCCGGAATCGAACCCACAACCCTGGCGTTGCAAACGCCATGCTCTATCAACTGAGCTACATCCCTGCCGGCCATTCCCTCCCCTACCCTGGACGACGCTGGGCCAATTGCACGCCGCCCCATGGGTCTCCCAGTCACGGCCGGCTACGACAGAGCCTGGATTCGAACCAGGATCTCTAGTGGCACAGCTAGCACTGCGATGCAGTGCCTTAGACCACTGCGCCACTCGGGAGACGGGTTATCTTCGGTCTCTTTGTTGCCTCTCCTTTTAATGCCCTCCTTGCTTGGTCCGTGAGTATTGGTGGGCTGCCCTCTCTTGGCAGGTTTGTTGTGGTGCCATATTCTTTCAATATTTTAATAATGGGTTTAATGGTGCTCCGTGGAATGTTCAAAGTTTCTGATATTTTTTATAACCCAACCCTGATCTGTACTTCTCCACAACTTTGTCCCTGCCCTGTTTGGAGAGCTCCTTGTCTTCATGGTGCCGCTTGCTTGGTGGTGCCCCTTGCTCTGTTGTGTTGCAGACTCTGGGGCCTTTCAGAACAGGTGTATATATACTGAGATCATGTGACAGATCATGTGACACTTAGATTGCACATGTGGACTTCATTTAACTAATTATTTGACTTCTGAAGGTAATTGGTTGCACCAGATGTTATTTAGGGGCTTCATGGCAAAGGTGGGGAATTCATATGCACGCACCACTTTTCCGTTATTTATTTTTTATAATTTTTTTAAACAAGTTATTTTTTTTATTTCACTTCATCAATTTGGACTATTTTGTGTATGTCCATTACATGAAATCCAAATAAAAATCCATTTAAATCACAGGATGTAATGCAACAAAATAGGAAAAACGCCAAGGGGGATGAATACTTTTGCAAGGCACTGTATCTAACAAAGAAATGGAATTCTGCCATCGCTACTGAGAGGCACCACTAAAGCTAACTGGTGTTGATTAGACTACAAACATCCAATTAACGTCGTTTAAAAACCCAGTCACATAAAAATACTCAGGTCCCATAAAACAGTATGATTCAGGTGCGTGTTTAGTTTAAAGCCAAAGCTTTTCCCTGCTAATGACCAGTGGAGTGGTCTCGTTGGTTGGTGTGGACCCATCTATAGCAGCAAGCCAGTCTGGGCCAGAGCAGAGCTGATCGTCACAAAAGAAATAGCACACGTGTTTAGCGTGTGTTTGCTTTATGAAGCCTGTAAAACATACATGATTCTGCGTCGGAGCTGACTGAGAGCGTGGGCGACTCTTGGCTGTTTATAGCGAGGTGATAATGGCCCCTCAATAAAACCAACCATGGGCTAATTGTGCCTATGGTTTTGTGACACTGTTTTAGCAGCCTGCAGTTCTACTGGACTGGAAGGCTGTAGCTGAGTAGCCCCATAAATCTCAGAAAAATTAGATAGCAATGACTAGCACTGTGCCACCCAAAAGTGTGACCTACGTCAGATCAATGGCAAGAAAAAAAAGCCTCTATAGTCCTCAGCGGATTCATATTAACATTGATTGAGACTGAGGGGAACTGATAAAAAACAGTTTCCATCTCAGTCTCCAACAAACATCCCCCTTCCTTTTGCATTCTAGCCAGTTGGCCCTGAGCATGTCTGTCCTGTCCACATTTTAGACACGCTCCGCAATTAGAAGCTTATTGGGTTTTCATTGTTCTAATTAGAGGTAGGACAAGACAGAGCAGAAGCACGCTATCCTGTGGATCCTGCATTCATCCATCCCGCTGCAAGCAGCCATACAGGCTCTCTCTCTGGCCCTAAACTCTAAACCCTAGCCTGGTCCCAGATCTGTTTGTGCTGTCTTGCCAACTCCTATGCTCCTACAGATTCAGGATCTTAATTTGATCACCCTGTTGCAGGAAGTTTAAAATTTGTAGTGTATTTGAGGTTTGAAAAGGGCTTCTGAAGTTTAATTTCCACTTTGACATTTCAGACTTGAGTTTCCCTCATGAAAAATGTATCAACCCCTACAAAACGATCCATGAATTATAATCACTTTCAACAGCGTTTCCCAAACTCGGTCCTCGGGTGATGATGCCAAAAGAGTACATAGTGCAAAAGGTGCCTCAGTTTTGGATCTTTCCTATTTTTCACAAGTGTGCGGGTTTCCTTCTTCCTAAGTATTCTATTTTTGATACCTATGCACCTGGAGCTGACACTATTTGTTAATAAGGACCTTTAAAGAGCACAGACGGCCTCTCATCATTTCATTAATTATAATCTACATAATAATACACATTTCCTGCTGCTGCAGGATTATTTTCCTGCTGTAGCAAACTGGCTCAAATTAAGATCCTACATCTGTATGGTCATGAATATAGGAGTTGGCAAGGCAGCACCAAGTAGATCTGACACCAGGCTACTAGGCTAAACCCTTAACTGGCCCTGGACCCAGTGAGACCCCGGCAACATACATCCGGGGTTGTAGTTGGAGTGGAGTTGTGAAGGGGAAGGCTAGTGCAGTACGTATCCAAAGTGCTGAGGGATCCCACTCTGATATTTTGTAACAGGTTTGTTATGCTTGGATCATATGTTTCTGGCATAGACATTCTTCACATCTTTGCCTTCACATCCTAGAATAGCTGCAGTTGGATTGCTGAAGGTTATAGACAACCCATTCACATCAGCAAGGACTACTCCCTTGGCATTGTTACTCACCTGTTATACAATCCTACTGATACTCTTAGCACAGCTGCAATATTACACTTAACCACACATCTCTTGTACACTTCCGGTATGTCCAAACACAAAATGTAGTAGGCACATATAGCTTACACAAACACATGCACCTTCACCCCCCCCAAACAGAATACAATACAATGTTATTTGACATTGGAAAAAAATGGAACTGGGGTGTTGGACTGAACAGAAAGGCCACCAGGGAGGAAGCAGTTCAGATGGTTAAAACGCCTCAATTTGAGGGAGAGAGAGTGAGGGAGAGGGAGAAAGATACCTTTTACTAATAAGCCAGAAATCAGCCACCTCCATAATAGATGACTAATTCTTCTCTTATTCGTGAAACTTTACTGGAATTTTCTAATCACCAACAGGTGGCAAACAGAGAGGGAGAAAGAGGAACCAAAGGACTCAGCAGCGAAATGGCAGAAAACACAAATGTGGTAACACTCTACCCTCATTGTACACACTCTCCATGATTGCACGTGTGTGTGTTTGTGCTTGTGTTTGTGTGTGCGTGTTTGTGGTGTGTGTGTTTAGGGATTCCGTCTCCAGGGCATTTCCTCTGTGGCTTGGGCGAGCTCTCTGAAACCTGCTATGATCGGAAACACTCTGTGACCCCCAAAACACAGATCACTGTCCCCACACACGCTATGGCGGATGGAAACCACACTGCTAACGCTCACACGCCACTATAACATAACAGACAGGCATAACACTGTTTGTGATAACATAAGATAACATAGCATAACATAACATAGGCCTAACATAACCCAGCGGGTAACTACCGACATCAAACCAGTAGGGAAACAAACAAACCCCAAAAAGTAGATCTATCTCGACAATTGAGCACATCAAACCAGTTTACACTTCACACGAGATGCTTCACAGTGCAGCTTTGCAACCTTGCAGTAGGAGTTTCTCCATAGCCAACAACAGCTCCCTCCCTCCCTCCCCAGGGGTCTCTGCTCACTGTAGTTTAACTACTGTAGTGTTCTGTCAACAAATGATACGTTGTTTTCCCCTCTCCACCTAGCAGCCTAACACTGGAATAATAAGTGCTAAACCCAGCCTGTAGAAACCTTCCATTTATTTTGCTGTGTAACTATTTATCACTTTAAGAAAACAGATTGCTGAAGTAGGCTACTAGTCCTACCAAAGGATTCTTGCGGAAAGCGTATTGGTTGACTCGTGTTTGTTATTAGAGTTAAGTCAAAGTTATTACACAATAATCATTTTACAAGTCAGGACAGAATAGCTGTTTCGCTCTACTGAGGAGTTTATGGTCTCTGCACAAGTTTTTATGTCGAATTTACTCCATATCTGCACTTCCTACACACAGAAAGGGTTTACAGATAGTGTGTTTTAAAACACACTAACTGTTCTGTTCATAAGTGTGATCCAGCCAATGTATCATTATTGGATTCACTTTACACTGTCAAACAACTGGATGTACACTAGACAACTTAGCAGTTGAATGACCTTTATTCTGTGGGACATTCTCACCAAGCTCTCTGTAGCGGAGAGGAGCGGACCATGACTGAGCTGCCTACCTTCCATCCCACAGGCTATAGAATGAAACCACAGCAACAAAATACCCACAATATCCTTAACGTTAGATCAACTTACAGTTTTTTTCGATTGCCAACAAGCATCGTTCAATACTGCGGATACATGTGCAAAACTCTAAATACAGTCATCAAAACAACATGCAACTTGGCAATGCACATCCTACATGTCTCAAAAGCAAATATTTCTACCAAATGAAAGCTAACAGTCTCTCACGACATGCACACGCTTGTCATTCATAGTATCATGACCTACAAAACTCTAAAAACAGATACCACTGGAAAATGTGTCAATTTGGCTTTAATATCATATTTTTTTAGATGAACCAACAGTCATTTTTACAAAAGAAGAGTGGCAAACCTGTACTGTATAGAATGTCCTGCAAGATATGTAAAGAAGCTGGAGGTAGAGGCCTAAGCATTGTTGTTCACTAGTTTACTCCAATTAGGGAAGGGGTGGTGGGGTTGGAAATATATTTTTTTAAAGGATATATATATATATATATATATACAGTGGGGAAAAAAAGTATTTAGTCAGCCACCATTTGTGCAAGTTCTCCCACTTAAAAAGATGAGAGAGGCCTGTAATTTTCATCATAGGTACACGTCAACTATGACAGACAAATTGAGAAATAAAAATCCTGAAAATCACATTGTAGGATTTTTAATGAATTTATTTGCAAATTGTGGTGGAAAATAAGTATTTGGTCACCTACAAACAAGCAAGATTTCTGGCTCTCACAGACCTGTAACTTCTTATTTAAGAGGCTCCTCTGTCCTCCACTCGTTACCTGTATTAATGGCACCTGTTTGAACTTGTTATCAGTATAAAAGACACCTGTCCACAACCTCAAACAGTCACACTCCAAACTCCACAATGGCCAAGACCAAAGAGCTGACAAAGGACACCAGAAACAAAATCGTAGACCTGCACCAGGCTGGGGAAGACTGAATCTGCAATAGGTAAGCAGCTTGGTTTGAAGAAATCAACTGTGGGAGCAATTATTAGGAAATGGAAGACATACAAGACCACTGATAATCTCCCTCGATCTGGGGCTCCACGCAAGATCTCTACCCCGTGGGGTCAAAATGATCACAAGAATGGTGAGCAAAAATCCCTGAACCACACGGGGGACCTAGTGAATGACCTGCAGAGAGCTGGGACCAAAGTAACAAAGCCTACCATCAGTAACACCACTACGCCGCCAGGGACTCAAATCCTGCAGTGCAGACGTGTCCCCCCTGCTTAAGCCAGTACATGTCCAGGCCCGTCTGAAGTTTGCTAGAGTGCATTTGGATGATCCAGAAGAGGATTGGGAGAATGTCATATGTCATATGGTCAGATGAAACCAAAATAGAACTTGTCGTGTTTGGAGGACAAAGAATGCTGAGTTGCATCCAAAGAACACCATACCTACTGTGAAGCATGGGGGTGGAAACATCATGCTTTGGGGCTGTTTTTCTGCAAAGGACCAGGACGACTGATCCGTGTAAAGGAAAGAATGAATGGGGCCATGTATCATGTGATTTTGAGTGAAAAACCTCCTTCCATCAGCAAGGGCATTGAAGATGAAGCGTGGCTGGGTCTTTCAGCATGACAATGATCCCAAACACACCGCCCGGGCAACGAAGGAGTGGCTTTGTAAGAAGCATTTCAAGGTCCTGGAGTGGCCTAGCCCAGTCTCCAGATCTCAACACCATAGAAAATCTTTGGAGGAGTTGAAAGTCCGTGTTGCCCAGCGACAGCCCCAAAACATCACTGCTCTAGAGGAGATCTGCATGAGGGAATGGGCCAAAATACCAGCAACAGTGTGTGAAAACCTTGTGAAGACTTACAGAAAACGTTTGACCTGTGTCATTGCCAACAAAGGGTATATAACAAAGTATTGAGAAACTTTTGTTATTGACCAAATACTTATTTTCCACCATAATTTGCAAATAAATTCATAAAAAATCCTACAATGTGATTTTCTGGATTTTTTTTTCCTCATTTTGTCTGTCATAGTTGACGTGTACCTATGATGAAAATTACAGGCCTCTCTCATCTTTTTAAGTGGGAGAACTTGCACAATTGGTGGCTGACTAAATACTTTTTTTTTCCCCACTGTATATATTTGCGAGAGAAAAAAAACATATGGGGGATTGGCAGTGATGCAGACAATTACATTGATGGAAGTTACAATCTATCTGCAATATTAAAGCTGATCTACCCCCAAAAAAAAAAAAAAAAATCACATTCCTTCCATGTCGGCATGTTTTGGCCATGTTAAACCAGCCTCATCCACAAAGATGAACATGTGGGGTGTTGGCCTGGCTTCAAGCTCCATAACACTCTAAAATATTGTAAATCCACAGGGCAACATAACAGATATTCTATAACAGTAGTTATACTGTAACTGAAATCACTGCTGAGTGTGCAGTGCTCTGGTGGGTTTTGTTTACAGTAAAAACAGTACTGTATTACAGGATATAGACATCTTACCTGGACATATTGGTACCGGAGTTCCTTGACACGATCAGAGTTCCTCTCAAAGGGAACAGTGTACACCTGCTTCATGCTGATATGATGTTTTGTCAAGACTCTAGCAAAGGTAATATTCAGTACAGTTAGATGCCCATGCAGAATGCATATCTTACCTGAGTTTGCTGGAAGGTTCTTATAATAGATGGCACAGTTGAGCGTTGCAAATTTGGCTGCACTCTGAGACCAGCATCTCTCATTGATAGACCATGATTGACAACATGATCAATGATTGTAGCCCTAATCTCCTCTGACACTACAACTCTGGGTCTTCCCCTCAGTCGTCTTCCACCACGGATACGTAATCCTCTGCCTCTCCCGGCAACTCTTCCACCTCTGTAAAGCCACTACACGATCTCTGGCTGGGTCCATGTTTATGTAAAATATATTCCAAAGATGTCCCCTTTTTGTAGAGAGTGGTAATGACATAAAATGGAAAACAACTGGGTAGGTCTTCAGTTACGTAATGTAGAATGAAAATCAGCTGTGAAAAATTAAGAGGTATTGTATTTATCTTATTTTTATTTTAGAATTTCTATTTTGCGTTTACTGTAGCAATGTAAAAAAATTGCAGTCTAATTTAATTTTCAGTAGCTTTGGAACTTGAGTTTAACCCGTTTTGGTAAGGGTATCTTACAGTTTTTCCAACTGCTTACACACAAAATGTCACACGATTTTTGAAACCTCTCACTCAAAGTGCAAAACTACACACGAAATCTCCAACACCACAAGCTATTTCTCAGCCTTTGACTCAGTTGTCAATTGCATAAAAACACTTTTTTCTAAACACTACACACAAATTCTCTACCTAAAACACAAAAATCTAACAGGAAGTGACTTGCTTTCCTTTCCAAAACACAACCAATCAAAATGCTACACTTATTCACCAGGTCACACACACTCCTCACATGTGCAAACACTAATTGCTTAACTGATCCAATCACTGCTTTACTGTAGTATAGGCCTATAAATAGGTCAAAGGTCAGATGACCTGTTTTGAACAATGGATGCCAACAATGGACAGAGAGCAAGAGGAGGAGGAGGAGGAGGAGGAGGAGGAGGAGGAGGAGGAGGAGGAGGAGGAGGAGGAGGAGGAGGAGGAGGGAGAGGCAGGGGACAACTACAGGACAAATTCAAAAACGAAGACGAAGAGGAGGGAGGAGGAGTAGGAGGAAGAGGAAGAAGAAGAAGAAGAGACGAGGGCAAAGAAGAGAGGAGAGCCATCTCCTGATGAGATTAGGGCAACACTTGTTGATCATGTGATCAACCATGGTTTCTGACCATGAGAGGCTGGACTGAGAGTCCAGCCCAACTTTTAAGTCGATTTACAGTGGCGTCCATAATTCGAACCTTCAGAAGTGAGAACAGGTATGCAACTATCTAATGACTATTTTAGCATTACAGTAATGTACTGTAAAATATGTATGACTGCATAGTATTGCATAAACATTTGTAACTCTAAGCCATCCATTTACTGCACTGCATTGAATGAATGAGGTTGGATTTATCATGCTGTACTACATTTTTGTGTACATTGTTTACAGTTCCTATGCTGAACACATACTGTGTTTGAATTCTGTACAGAGTGGAAAGGCAAAGACATCATGGAGGACGGGACGCTTGTTTACAGATGTACAAGAGTCTGCAATTATATATGGTTTTGGCCAACAATGCAATTAGATTTGAGAGATAAGAGAACATATCTTGAATAATGACACCATATTTAACAACATCAATGCTGTAAGCCTGTCGACCATACTAACGCATCCTCCAATGGCACCAAGTGACGATGAAACAACTTTACAAGGTGCCATTTGAGAGAAACTCTGACAGTCAAGAATCTGCGACATGACTTTGTAGAGGTAGTATGCAACACTACTTCCAGTACTTCAGACATACCATATTTACTCATCTGTATATCCTTTTGTCTGTTACAGAGAGTATTGGAGATGGATGCCCATGTAATTCGCCATTAATTTATTTATGTGGATGAGGTTGGCTTCAACCTCACCAAAACCAGGCGCTGTGGAATACGTGTAATCGGACAGAGGGCAATTACCAATGTCCCTGGACGTGTGCTGCCATCACTCAAAGCGGGGTCCTCCATCACAAAGCCACACTGCATCCGTACAACACCGGCCATATGCTCCACTTTTCTGGATCCAATTTACACAATGCTTTGTCCCTGATCCAGATCAGGAGCCTGCTAGATTTGTGGTTATATGGGACAGTGTTAGTTTTCACCGGGCTGTTCTGGTCCAAAACTGGTTTGCCACCCATCCACAATTTGTAGTTTTGTACCTACCCCCATATTCACCTTCTAAATCCCATAGAGGAATTCTTCTCAGCCTGGCGCTGGAAAGTGTATGATCGCCAACCTTATGCCCGCATGCCGCTTCTCCAGGCAATGGAGGACGCATGTGGGGACATAGGTTGCCTCTGTCCAAGGTTGGATACGCCATGCTAGGAGATACTTCCCTCGATGTTTGGCAAGAGAAAACTTATCTTGTGATGTGGACGAAGTATTGTGGCCAGACCCTGCCCGGAGAAGAGATGAAGCGTAGCTTAGCACTGGTGACTGCCCCCCCCCCTACCAATTCCTGGACTGCCCCCGGGACCCCACACACACAATTGTGTTCTTTACAGTTTTCCAACTGCTTACACCGTTTTCAAAACTATGTCTCCTTTTTTCAAAACTCTACAGCACAATTCCCAAAACTGCACACACAAAATGCAAAATGCCTTACATCTCCTTCAAATGTAACACGGCATTCAAAATGCTGTAAACACATGTCAGAATGAAGCATTTGCATCAAATGGCAAACACTTCTTTCATAATAGTACATTTTGGATATACCATGTAAACACTGTTGTTCTAAATCTAAAGCTCTTTGGTCTTTCATAGGCTTATATCTACATTTCAGTACAATGTTCTACAGTGAAAGTAATCTGCTGAGAGGGGGGTAACAAGTACACTGTAAACACCAATGCAATGTAGGAACAAAAAAATATTTATTAGGCCAAACATTACTGTTGTATACAGTAGCATACAACAAAACCATAAACATATGTAAACCAAAAGTATATTCTTTAGAATACGGTAAAGAACACAATTGTGTGTGTGAGGTCCCGGGGGCAGTCCAGGAATTGGTAGGGGGGCAGTCACCAGTGCTAAGCTACGTTTCATCTCTTCTCCGGGCAGGGTCTGGCCACAATGCTTCGTCCACATCACAAGATAAGTTTTCTCTTGCCAAACATCGAGGGAAGTACTGTATCTCCCTAGCATGGGCGTATCCAACCTTGGACAGAGGCTTTCCTCTATGTCCCCACATCGTCCTCCATTGCCTGGAGAAGCGGCATGCGGGCATAGGGTTGCTGATCTACACTTTCGCGCCAGGCTGAGAAGAATTCCTCTATGGGATTTAGAAAAGGTGAATATGGGGGAGTACAAAACTACAATTGTGGATGGGTGGCAAACCAGCTTTGGACCAGAACAGCCCGTGATAACATTGTCCCATATAACCACAAATCGCAGGCTCCTGATCTGGATCAGGGACAAGCATTGTAAATTGCATCCAGAAAAGTGAGCATATGGCGTGTACAGTGAGACCCAGTGCAGCATTGTGATGAGGACCCGTTTTAGTGATGGCAGCTACACATAGTTATATTACCCCATGCTGTCCAGGGACATTTGGTAATTGCCCTCTGTCCTATTACATTTCTTCCGCGGCGCCTGGTTTTGGTGAGGTTGAAGCCAACCTCATCCACATAAATACATTTACATGGGCATCCATCTCCAATACTCTCTGTAACAGACAAAAAGGATATACAGATGAGTAAATATGGTATGTCTGAAGTACTGGAAAGTAGTGTTGCATACATACCTCTACAAAGTCATGTCGCAGAGATTCTTGACTCTGTCAGAGTTTCTCTCAAATGGCACCTTGTAAAGTTGTTTCATCGTCACTTGGTGCCATTGGAGGATGCGCTGTATGGTCGACAGGCTTACAGCATTGATGTTGTTAAATATGGTGTCATTATTCAAGATATGTTCTCTTATCTCTCAAATCCTAATTGCATTGTTGGCCAAAACCATATTTATAATTGCAGACTCTTGTACATCTGTAAACAAGCGTCCTCGTCCTCCATGATGTCTTTGCCTTTCCACTCTGTACAGAATTCAAACACAGTACAGGTAAAAGTCAGTAAATTAGAATATTTTGAAAAACTTGATTTATTTCAGTAATTGCATTCAAAAGGTGTAACTTGTACATTATATTTATTCATTGCACACAGACTGATGCATTCAAATGTTTATTTCATTTAATTTTTGATGATTTGAAGTGGCAACAAATGAAAATCCAAAATTCGTGTGTCACAAAATTAGAATATTGTGTAAGGGTTACATTTTGAAGACACCTGGTGCCACAAACTAATCAGCTGATTAACTCAAAACACCTGCAAAGGGGCTTTAAATGGTCTCTCCAGTCCAGTTCTGAAGCCTACACAAACATGGGGAAGACTTCAGATTTGACAGCTGTCCAAAAGGCGACCATCGACACATTGCACAAGGAGGGGAAAGACACAAAGGTTATTGCAGAAGAGGCTGGCTGTTCTCAGAGCTCTGTGTCCAAAACACATTAATAGAGAGGCAAAGGGAAGGAAAAACTGTGGTCAGAAAAAAGTGTACAAGCTCGATAGGGATCACCGCGCCCTAGTCAAGATTGTGAAAAAAACCCATTCAAAAATGTGGGGAGATTCACAAGGAGTGGACAGCTGCTGGAGTCAGGGCTTCAAGATCCACCACCAAGAGACGCTTGAAAGACATGGGTTTCAACTCCGCATACCTCGTGTCAAGCCACTGTTGACCAAGAAACAGCGCAAGCGTCTCACCTGGGCTAAGGAAAAAAAGAGCTGGACTGCTGCTGAGTGGTCTAAAGTCATGTTTTCTGACGAAGCAAATTTTGCATTTCCTTTGGAAATCGAGGTCCCAGAGTCTGGAGGAAGACAGGAGAGGCACAGGATCCACGTTGCCTGAAGTCTAGTGTAAAGTTTCCACCATCAGTGATGGTTTGGGGTGCCATGTCATCTGCTGGTGTCGGTCCACTCTGTTTCCTGAGATCCAGGGTCAACGCAGCCGTCTACCAGCAAGTTTTAGAGCACTTCATGCTTCCTGCTGCTGACCTGCTCTATGGAGATGGAGATTTCCCAGGTTCCAACAGGACTTCGGCGCCTGCACACAGCGCAAAATCTACCCGTGCCTGGTTTACTGGACCATGGTATTTCTGTTCTAGAATTGGCCAGCCAACTCCCCTGACCTTAGCCCCATAGAAAATCTGTGGGGTATTGTGAGGAAGATGCAGAATGCCAGACCCAACAACGCAGAAGAGTTGAAGGCCACTATCAGAGCAACCTGGGCTCTCATAACACCTGAGCAGTGCCAGAAACTCATCGACTCCATGCCACGCCATTAATGCAGTAATTGAGGCAAAAGGAGCTCCAACCAAGTATTGAGGTATTGTACATGCTCATATTTTTCATTTTCATACTTTTCAGTTGGCCAACATTTTCTAAAAATCCCTTTTTTGTATTAGCCTTAAGTAATATTCTAATTTTGTGACACACGGAATTTTGGATTTTCATTTGTTGCCACTTCAAATCATCAAAATTAAATGAAATAAACATTTGAATGCATCAGTCTGTGTGCAATGAATAAATATAATGTACAAGTTACACCTTTTGAATGCAATTACTGAAATAAATCAAGTTTTTCAAAATATTCTAATTTACTGACTTTTACCTGTATGTGTTCAGCATAGGAACTGTAAACAATGTACACAAAAATGTAGTACAGCATGATAACCAACCTCATTCATTCAATGCAGTGCAGTAAATGGATGGCTTAGAGTTACAAATGTTTATGCAATACTATGCAGTCATACATATTTTACAGTACATTACTGTAATGCTAAAATAGTCATTAGATAGTTGCATACCTGTTCTCATTTCTGAAGGTTCGAATTATGGACGCCACTGTAAATCGACTCAAGTTGGGCTGGACTCTCAGTCCAGCCTCTCTCATGGTCAAACTGTGGTTGATCACATGATCAACAAGTGTTGCCCTAATCTCATCAGAGATGGCTCTCCTTCCTTCTCTTCTTTGCCCTCTTCATCTTCATCTTCATCTTCATCTTCATCTTCATCTTCCTCTTCCTCTTCCTCTTCCTCTTCCTCTTCCTCTTCCTCTTCCTCTTCCTCTTCCTCTTCCTCTTCCTCTTCCTCTTCCTCTTCCTCCTACTCCTCCTCCTCCTCTTCCAACTATTCGTCTTTGAATTTGTCCTCGTTGTTGTCCCCTGCCTCTCCCTCCTACTCCTCTTGCTCTCTGTCCATTGTTGGCATCCATTGATCAAAACAGTCCTATACTACAGTAAAGCAGTGATTTGTTAGTGATCAGTTAAGCAATTAGTGTTTGATAATAATAATAATAATAATAATAATAATATGCCATTTAGCAGACGCTTTTATCCAAAGCGACTTACAGTCATGCGTGCATACATTTTTGTGTATGGGTGGTCGGGGGATTGAACCCACTACCTTGGCGTTACAAGCGCCGTGCTCTACCAGTTGAGTACCATGTTTGCACATGTGAGGAGTGTGTGTGTGTCCTGGTGAATAAGTGTAGCATTTTGATTGGTTGTGTTTGGAAAAGGAGCAAGTCACTTCCTGTTAGATTTTTGTGTTTTAGGTAGATAATTGTGTGTAGTGTTTTGAAAAAAGTGTTTTATCGCAATTGACAACTGAGTCAAAGGCTGAGAAATAGCTTATGTTTTTGGAGATTTGGTGTGTAGTTTTGCACTTTGAGTGAGAGGTTTCAAAAATTGTGTGACATGAAAAGATTTTGTGTGTAAGCAGTTGGAAAAAACTGTAATGTATTCTAAAGAATATACTTTTGGTTTACATATGTGAACAGAGTGCCCCATGGTGGCGGTGGGGTTATAGTATGGGCTGGCATAAGCTACGGACAACGAACACAATTGCATTTTATTGATAGCAATTAAAATGCAGGCGGGGTGAGTAGTCATGCTGTACTCAACTCCAGGTAATATGACACATTACATTACAATGGAACGATTTGATTAGTGTAATGTTGGCTAGCTACATAGTTGTATTTGTATCAAAGATAAAGGTGTAGTATAGAGTAACTATCGAGGTTAGCTAGCCAGCTACATTCGTTACGCAGCGACGCCGTTTTTCAAACAAAGTCAACACCGCAGCCATTGCTAGCTAGCCAACACTACCAGCTACCAGCTAGCAGTACTGTAGCAACTAAATACAATATCCTTCTAGCCAGCTACATTCGTTGCAGCGACGCCGTTTTTCAAACAAAGTCATCACCGCAGCCATTGCTAGCTAGCCAACGCATACCAGCTAGCAGTACTATAGCAACTAAATACAATATAATTTTAGCCAGCTACATTCGTTCGCAGTGACGCCGTTTTTTCAAACAAAGTCAACACAGCAGCCATTGCTAGCTAGCCAACACTACCAGCTAGCAGTACTGTAGCAGCTAAATACAATATCTTTGTGCTAGCTAGCCAACGTTTAATTATTGCTGCGTTATGAAAAAGGAACTAGACACGGACACGAATTATCTGTTTAGTGTGTTAACACACTATTGGTAGTTTGTTGTAACCAAGTATTGGTGCTAAACCGTGTGTTATTGGATGCTAGCATGCTAGTTAGCTATGGCGTCATAGTTAGCTAGCTGAATAAAGTAAGTTGAGTCTATTCCTTGAAACATTGAACCGCTGTAGTTAAAACAATTCTAATTTCTAAAGTGGAAGTTGGGAGAGTTTTATTCGGGTGTTTCAGTGAAACAATTATAGTTTCTGAGGTGGAAGTTGGGAGAGTTATATTTGGGAGTTGTGGTGAGGGAGGCCCCGCTCTCTCCTTTCCCTGATGTTTAGTTCATTTCATTCCGATCTCCTCTGCATTATTGTAGCCATTTGCTACAGCCTGTCAACTATGCCTCTGCCTATCCCTGTTCTCTCCCCTCTCCGCACAGGCTACACAAACGCCTCACACCGCGTGGCTGCTGCCTCTCTAACCTGGTGGTCCCTGCACGCACCACACACCTGGAGTTCAGGTCTCAGGCAGCCTCTGGAACTGCCGTTCTGCTGCCAATAAGGCTGACTTCATCCCAGCCTATGCTACCCTCCAGTCCCTCGACTTCCTGGCGCTGACGGAAACATGGATTACCACTGAAAACACTGCTACTCCTACTGCTCTCTCCTCGTCTGACCATGTGTTCTCGCATACCCCAGAGCATCTGGTCAGAGGGGTGGTGGCACAGGAATCCCTCATCTCTCCCAAGTGGACATTCTCAATTTTTTCCCCTAAACCATCTGTCTATCTCCTCATTTGAATTCCATGCTGTCACAGTCACTAGCCCATTTAAGCTTAATATCCTTGTCATCTATCACCCTCCAGGTTCCCTTGGAGAGTTCATCAATGAGCTTGACGCCTTGATAAGCTCCTTTCCTGGGGATGGCTCACCCCTCACAGTTTTGGGGATTTCAACCTCCCTACGTCTACATTTGACTAATTTCTCTCTGCCTCCTTCTTTCCACTCCTCTCCTCTATTGACCTCACCCTCTCACCGTCCCCCCCTACTCACAAGGCAGGCAATACGCTTGACCTCATCTTTACTAGATGCTGCTCTTCTACTAATCTCACTGCAACTCCCCTCCATGTCTCCGACCACTACTTTGTATCCTTTTCTCTCTCGCTCTCCTCCAACACTACTCACTCTGCCCCTACACAGATGGTAATGCTCCGCCGCAACCTTCGCTCTCTCTCTCCCACTACTCTCTCCTCTTCCATCCTATCATCTCTTCCCTCTGCTCAATCCTTCTCCCTCCAATCTCCTGATTCTGCCTCCCTCAACCCTCCTCTCCTCCCTTTCTGCATCCTTTGACTCTCTGTGTCCCTATCCTCCCGGCCGGCTCGGTCCTCCCCTCCAGCTCCGTGGCTTGATGACTCCAATTGCGAGCTCACAGAACAGAGCTCCGGGCAGCTGAGCGGAAATGGAAGAAAACTAGACTCCCTGCGGACCTGGCATCTTTTCACTCCCCTCCTCTCTACATTTTCTTCATCTGTTTCTGCTGCTAAGGCCACTTTCTACCACTCTAAATTCCAAGCATCTGCCTCTAACCCTGGGAAGCTCTTTGCTACATTCTCCTCCCCTGCTGAATCCCCCCTCCCTCTCTGTGGATGACTTCGTCAACCACTTTGAAAAGAAGGTTGACGACATCCGATCCTCGTTTGTTAAGTCTAATGACACTGCTGGTCCCTGCTCACACTGCCCTACCCTATGCTTTGACTTCTTTCTCCTCTCTCTCCAGATAAAATCTCGCGACTTGTGACTGCAGGCCGCCCAACAACCTGCCCGCTTGACCCCATCCCCTCCTCTCTTCTCCAGACCATCTCCGGTGACCTTCTCCCTACCTCACCTCGCTGATCAACTCATCCTTGACCGCTGGCTATGTCCCTTCCGTCTTCAAGAGAGCGAGTTGCACCCCTTCTCAAAAAAACCAACACTCGATCCCTCTGATGTCAACAACTACAGACCAGTATCCCCTTCTTTCTTTTCTTTCCAAAACTATTGAGCGTGCCGTCTTTAGCCAACTCTCTTGCTATCTCTCTCAGAATGACCTTCTTGATCCAAACCAGTCAGGTTTCAGGACTGGTCATTCAACTGAGACTGCTCTTCTCTGTGTCACGGAGGCTCTCCACTGCTAAAGCTAACTCTCTCTCCTCTGCTCTTGTCCTTCTAGACCTGTCTGCTGCCTTTGATACTGTGAACCATCAGATCCTCCTCTCCACCCCTCTCCGAGCTGGGCATCTCCGGTCGCGGCTCACTCTTGGATTGCGTCCTACCTGACCGGTCGCTCCTACCAAGTGGCGTGGCGAGAAGCTGTCTCCGCACCACGTGCTCTCACCACTGGTGTCCCCCAGGGCTCAGTTCTAGGCCCTCTCCTATTCTCGCTATACACCAAGTCACTTGGCTCTGTCATATCCTCACATGGCCTCTTCCTATCATTGCTACGCTGACGATACACAACTAATCTTCTCCTTTCCCACTTCTGATAACCAGGTGGCGAATCGCATCTCTGCATGTCTGGCAGACATATCAGTATGGATGACGGATCACCACCTCAACTGAACCTTGGCAAGACGGAGCTGCTCTTCCTCCCGGGGAGGACTGCCCGTTCCATGATCTCGCCATCACGGTTGACAACTCCGTTGTGTCCTCCTCCCAGAGTGCGAAGAGCCTTGGCGTGACCCTGGACAACACCCTGTCGTTCTCCGCTAACATCAAGGCCGTGACCCGATCCTGCAGGTTCGTGCTCTACAACATTCGGAGAGTACGACCCTGCCTTACACAGGAAGCGGCACAGGTCCTAATCCAGGCACTTGTCATCTCCCGTCTGGATTACTGCAACTCGCTGTTGGCTGGGCTCCCTGCCTGTGCCATTAAACCCCTACAACTCATCCAGAATGCCGCAGCCCGTCTGGTGTTCAACCTTCCCAAGTTCTCTCACGTCACCCCGCTCCTCCGCACACTCCACTGGCTTCCAGTTGAAGCTCGCATCTGTTACAAGACCATGGTGCTTGCCTATGGAGCTGTGAGGGAACGGCATCTCCGTACCTTCAGGCTCTGATCAGTCCCTACACCCAAACGAGGCACTGCGTTTCATCCACCTCTGGCCTGCTGGCTCCCTTCCTCTGCGGAAGCATAGTTCCCGCCTCAGCCCAGTCAAAACTGTTCGCTGCTCTGGCACCCCAATGGTGGAACAAGCTCCCTCACGACGCCTTAGGACAGCTGGAGTCACTCACCACCTTCCGGAGACATTTGAAACACCACCTCTTTAAGGAATACCTGGGATAGGATAAAGTAATCCTTCTACCCCCTAAAAATAAATAAATAAATAAATAAATAAAACAATTGGTAAGTGGTTATCCCACTGGCTATAGGGTGAATGCACCAATTTGTAAGTCGCTCTGGATAAGAGCGTCTGCTAAATGATGTAAATGTAAATATGTTTATTGGTTTGTTGTATGCTACTGTATACAACAGTAATGTTTGGCCTAATAAATATTTTCTTTTTTCTACATTGCATTGGTGTTTACAGTGTACTTGTTACCCCTCTCAGCAGATTACTTTCACTGTAGAACATTGTATTGAAATGTAGATATAAGCCTATGAAAGACCAAAGAGCTTTAGATTTAGAACAACAGTGTTTACATGGTATATCCAAAATTTACTATTATGAAAGAAGTGTTTGCCATTTGATGGAAATGCTTCATTCTGACATGTGTTTATGGCATTTTGAATGCAGTGTTAGATTTTGAAAGAGATGTGAGGCATTTTGCATTTTGTCTGTGCAGTTTTGGGAATTGTGTGTAGAGTTTTGAAAAAAATGAGACAGTTTTGGAAAACGTGTAAGCAGTTGGAAAAAACTGTAACATTTGCAAAATGGTCTGTAGATACATAGAGTTTTGTTGGTAAATGTGTTTTTGTGAGACAAGTATTAATGTAATTTGAAAGATGTTGTCATTGAATGCATTTTGTGTCAAAGCAATGACAAGTGATCCACAGGTTGCCACATAGTGTTGTGGTGATAACTGTATTTAGAGTTCAGCACATGTATCCGCAGTATTGAACAATGCTTGTTAGCAATTGAAAAAAACTGTAAGTAGGTGACAACAGACAAAAAGTGAAATGCTGTGTCTTTATACCAATATACTATAAATTAAGTCATAAATTACTAATAGGTTGGACAATAAAATGTTCATTGCTTAAAAACATCCCAGCCAGGTGATGAGAAGGAGACGTTCTTCATTTGGTGTTAGATCACCTTTATTGAGCGTGAAGCCCCAGAGAGCCTTCTACAGATCTCACTAAAACCCTAGATAAAAAGCTGGACCGGCCATGAAGATTATTTTCACATTCTAACATCAATAATGTAGTCATCTTCAAACTATTTCAACTGGGACATTTTAATGTAGGTAGTTATAGGGTAGATTAACAGTTGTATAGTGAAGTGTTGCATGAGAACAGAAAAACACGGACTCACTGAACCCCTCACTGCCTCCCTCACTGTCTCCCTCTCCTCCTCAAACTGACCAACAGTCTCCCCTCGCTCTCTCTTAATCCCCTGCTCTGTCACTTCCTTATTTCTTTCTCTTCTCACCCACACTCTCTCTCCCCACTCTCTCTCTCTCCTCCTTGCTCTCTCTCCCCCCCTCTTTCTCTCTCCTCCCACTCCCTCTCTGTCCTCTCTCTCTCTCTCTCCCTCTCTTGCTCTCTCTCTCTCTCGCTCTCTCTCTCTCTCTCCCTCTCCACTCTTTTTTACTGCAGCACCAAACTACTCCAAGGAGGAATATTAGCCCATCCATCCACCTTCCCAAGGAAACCCGTCAGCCCTTTTTAGAAGGCCCTCATAAGCAGCTTCAACCTAGCTGACTGACACTGCTCTGCTTTTGAAAAACCAGGGACATAAATATGTCTGAGGCCGTTCTGTAACGACACGACCGCGCACTGTTTATATCAGCAACAGAGTAAACAAATACACACCAATCTATTTCACTGGGAACGGTGTCTCCCCTAACAAAACACCACAGGGCATTCACAAACACACACACACAATCAATCAATCAATTTTATTTTATATAGCCCTTCTTACATCAGCTAATATCTCGAAGTGCTGTACAGAAACCCAGCCTAAAACCCCCAAACAGCTAGTAATGCAGGTGTAAAAGCACGGTGGCTAGGAAAACTCCCTAGAAAGGCGAAAACCTAGGAAGAAACCTAGAGAGGAACCAGGCTATGAGGGGTGGCCAGTCCTCTTCTGGCTGTGCCGGTGAAGATTATAACAGAACCATGCCAAGATGTTCAAAAATGTTCATAAGTGACAAGCATGGTCAAATAATAATCAGGAATAAATCTCAGTTGGCTTTTCATAGCCGATCATTAAGAGTTGAAAACAGCAGGTCTGGGACAGGTAGGGGTTCCATAACCGCAGGCAGAACAGTTGAAACTGGAATAGCAGCAAGGCCAGGCGGACTGGGGACAGCAAGGAGTCACCACGGCCGGTGGTCCCGACGTATGGTCCTAGGGCTCAGGTCTCTCAGTTGGCTTTTCATAGCCGATCATTAAGAGTTGAAAACGGCAGGTCTGGGACAGGTAGGGGGTTTCGTAGCCGCAGGCAGAACAGTTGAAACTGGAATAGCAGCAAGGCCAGGCGGACTGGGGACAGCAAGGTGTCATCATGCCCGGTAGTCCTGACGTATGGTCCTAGGGGCTCAGGGTTCTCAGAGAGAAAGAGAGAACGAGAGAATTAGAGAGAGCATACTTAAATTCACACAGGACACTAGATAAGACAGAGAAGTACTCCAGGTATAACCAACTAACCCCAGCCCCCGACACATAAACTACTGCAGCATAAATACTGGAGGCTGAGACAGGAGCGGTCCGGAGACACTGTGGCCCCATCCGAAGAAACCCCGGACAGGGCCAAACAGGAAGGATATAACCCCACCCACTCTGCCAAAAGCACAGCCCCGCACCACTAGAGGGATATCCTCAACCACCAACTTACAATCCTGAGACAGAGGCTCAGTATAGCCCACAGAGGTCTCCACCACAGCACAAACCAAGGGGGGGCGCCAACCCAGACAGGAAGATCACGTCAGTAACTCAACCCACTCAAGTGACGCACCCCTCCCAGGGACGGCATGAAAGAGCACCAGCAAGCCAGTGACTCAGCCCCTGCAACAGGGTTAGAGGCAGAGAACCCCAACATACACACACACTACATCTGCACACACACACACTGACACATGTTGTCTTTGAAACCCAACCCGATAAACAGTATGTATAGGCTAAAAACAAAGCCAAATATTTGACGGTGCTGTTGTCACTACCACTGCCGAGCATGGTGATTGTGTGTGTTCTGTAGTGATTGTGTGTGTTCGGTAGGGATTGTGTGTGTTCTGTAGGGATTGTGTGTGTTCTGTAGGGACTGTGTGTTTTCTGTAGGGACTCTATGTGTTCTGTAGGGACTGTGTGTTTTCTGTAGGGACTCTATGTGTTCTGTAGGGACTGTGTGTGTTATGTAGGGACTGTGTGTGTGTTCTGTAGGGATTGTGTGTGTTCTGTAGGGACTGTGTGTGTGTTCTGTAGTATTGAATGTGTGTGTTCAGATTGAAGCCGAGTGGCACTAGAGTGGCTCCAGGTCGATTTGCCCCTAAACACCCTCTCTACCCTCCCCTAAATCCTAACCTTAACCATTTATGTGAAACATGTCAAACTGGCCTTCTATCAGTGTCTAGGGGGCAACTAGCCCACTGTCTATGTGAAGGGAAAGTGATGCATCATGTCTCTCTGTGTAGTTGGAATGAGGTTTGTGTTTCATAGGCACGCTTGGCTTGGTGGAGAGGTGGTGGTGTGTGTGTGCGTTCGGGCACGCTTGTGTGTGTGTGTTTGTGTGTTTGCGTGCGGGTGCGCTCGTGTGTGTGTGGTGGAATGCCCCTGGGGTGCAATGGGAAGCTCCCCACACAGGGACCCATAAAAACCTCAGCATGTGAGGAGTGTCGCGAGCAGAGCAGCCCAGCAGGCTCTGTTTACACACCAGCAGCACAGGCCAGGGACTCCCTTCCCTCCCCTCCTCCCCTCCTCCCCTCCTCCCCTGTGTCTGTCTGTGTCTGTCTGCCTCGCGGCTGTTGCAGGGATTTTACACACACACTTTAAGAGCTTTCTCTGAAAACAAATAAACAAACACCACCGCAGAGCATTCATTCAACACACTCATGCGTGTGTACACAGAAATACACACACACACAGGCACGCCAATGGACACATACAGGCACGCCAATGCACACATACATACACACACACACACACACACACAATGTTGCAGTGCCACAGGACAATTACAGTGTCTGAGTGACAACTGAGTGGTGTCGTAATTGCAGAAAAAATAGAAAGTAAGACATTTAAAGAGAGGGGTGATAAAGAGAGAGAGAATTGTTGATGATGATGATGATCATAGAGATCATATCATTCTAGTGATTCTATTTATTATGTGATGATGATGATTGTGCTGATTATCATAATGACGACAATATTTGACTACAATGTCAATGTTGACGGTGATGATGACGCTGTTATAAGTCGATGATGACTGACTGAGACACCAAACACCTCAGACAGATCTCCTTCTCTTCTTATCCCTTCAGACGGGACAGGCTGCAGCTAACAGGCAGATTAGGTTCTCCATGGTGACTGAATATAGTGTACATTTCTCCTCGCTGGAGAGGGAGGTGAGGTCGGGCAGACCTGGCTTCAAATAGTATTCAAGCGTTTTACTCTAGCCTGCCTGGAGTGCTAGGTGGGAGGGGGTTTGCACTTTTGAGACTTTTCTGTTGGTTCCTTGCAACAGGTAAGCTCAATCAAGCATAGATTAAACACAGCATTTAAAAATGATTTCAAATATTATTTGAACTCGGGTCCTAAGGCTGGGCCGGGCCACGGCAGGGTTGCCCTGTCGTTGCTCTGTGGTTTAGCTCTGCGGCGATAAGAGTGGAGCGAGCAACGGAACAATGAGATTGATTGTGTACTTAAGGCCTGTGGGCTGAGTGAGGAGCCGTGCAGGTATGCACATAGCCGTCAAAACTATGAAAACAAACAGCTTTTGGATGTGGTTTGGTTTTGCTCTCTCTCCTGGAGCTCTTTGACTTTACAACCTGAGTGCTTCTCTAAAGACATCAGATGTGTTACTTGGTTTTAATACCACAGTTATCACTGCTTTTACTGCTCACCACACTCAGCCCATACTAACATCTCAGACCAAACAACACAGATAAATACATCTCAGTCTAGATAAGAATGTTGTGTATTCAGTGGTGTAAAGTACTTAAGTAAAAATACTTTAAAGTACTACTTAAGTAGTTTTTTTTGTGTATCTGTACTTTAATTACTATTTATATTTTTGACAACTTTTACTTTTACTTCATTACATTCCTAAATAAAATAATGTACATTTTACTCCATACATTTATCCTGACACCCAAAATTACTCGTTACATTTTGAATGCAGGACCGGAAAATATTCAAATTCACACATTTATCAACAGAACATCCCTGTTCATCCCTACTGCCTCTGATCTGGCGGACTCACTAAACACATCCTTCATTTGTAAAATGTACAATGATATCTGAATGTTGGAGTGTGCTCCTGGCTATCCGTAAATAAAATACAAACAAGAAAAGTAGTGCCGTTTGCTAATATAAGCAATTTTAAATTATTTATAATTTTACTTTTGATACTTAAGTATATTTTTGCAATTACATTTACTTTTGATACTTAAGTATATTTAAAACCAAATACTTTTAGACTTTTACTCAAGTAATATTTTACCGGGTGACTTTCACTTTTACTTGAGTCATTTTCTATTAAGTTATCTTTACTTTTACTCAAGTGTGAAAATTGGGTACTTTTTCCACCACTGAGTATATTATTGTAGATGTTCTCTGTGTATTATTTTATTTATTTTATAACTGTCAATTGTAATTGACAGTGATGGTTGCCTCAGTTGAGTTTAAAACAAGTTTTAATCTATCTGCAGAGGGAGGTGGACTCCTGTGGTTGTGTTAAGAAGAGAACACGTCTTCTTGAGTATTGTACCGTACGCTTCCCCATATACACATTCCACAAAGAGAGAGCAATCTCTGAGTACCTTATCTGTCCAACCACTTAACCTAGGGGATGAGAGAACAGTCGCTGTGTCTGTCTCTGTGTAAATCTTCAAGAGATAAACCTCAACTGCTTCCCTTTGTGTGAAGACGAGACACCCCTCACCATGGGGAGATAGAGATGAGAGATTCCCTTTCAACACAAAACGAAAACAAACAGATCGCTTCCAGTTCCACGATCCTGCTACGTGCTCTCTGGGCTTCGCCATGAGGGACTCCTCCTAACTTTGAGTCAACCATTGACTGACTTGTTCTTTTTGGGGTTTAGGGGCGGGGTAAGTATAAAGCACTGCTGATGGAAAAAAAGGCCTTTGATTTTGAATTTGATTGATTGATTGAACCATGCTTCAGTTCAGACCAGAGATGAGCAGGTAGCTGAGCATCAAAAGAGCATCTGCTAAATAAGTAGTGATGCATCAAGTGGGACAGGTGCCCCACCAATATCCAGGAGATTTGCATGCAATTCTTTTATTTCATGTCACAACAATATATCACATCAGTTAGCAAACAATTGTATTTTATTTAAACAATTGCTTGATTGAATAAAGCATATGTAGTCACTTTCCCATTGTATTGTTGTTTTGGTATACTTTCGTTGCGCTAAAGCCACACCAATATTTTCATGTTAAAATCGCCACTGTGCTAAATGACTCAAATGTTCAATATATTCATCTGAACCTGTTGGCTGCCGCCCGCCGCCCCTCCAGACAGCTCTAGGAAGGTTACTGTAAGTCAAGGGAGTGGGAGGGCAGATGCATGCTTTCAATTATATCAGCCTCTTACTCATTGTCCTCATTCATCAAAATGCATTTGTATAAAAGGTATGTTACCTGTGTTTATAACTGTTACCTGTGCTGTGCAGCCAGAGGCAGTGGAGAAAAACTGGACGGACGGCACCAAACATGGATCAGATCAGTCACTACTTTACTAAGCTGTTCAGGGGAGGAGGGCAAAAGAGCGTGTCGGGATAACGACAGAGGTTTGATGGGGTTGTCATAATCCGCTTTATTCCTATAAGGGTGCGTGAGTGGCCCCCCTGTACCACCCCCCAACCCACCCCGTCCCGCCAAACAGTCCACAGCTGCGTGAGCCAGATACCCCTAGACTGGGATGCTTCACTGGGGTCAGACTCTGGCTGTGTCACTAATGGCACCCAATTCCTTTTATAGTGCACTACGTTTTACCAGGGCCCTGGTCAAAAGTAGTGCACTATATATGGATTAGGGTGTTATTTGGGACGCAGGCTCTGTCTGGACTCTCACCATGTTCACAGCAGTGGAACAGCCAGGGGATTTACATGGCTAAACAACACTGCTGTACGATGCCTCAAATAGTGCACCTGTGGAAGGGTATTGCGATGCAAAAATGCAGAAGTTGTTGAAAGTCATGTTGATGTACAGTGCCTTCAGAAAGTATTCATACCGCTTGACTTATTCCCCATTTTGTTTTGTTACAGCCTGCATTAAAAATTGATTAAATCTTTTTTTTTTCTCATCCATCTACACATAATATCCATAATGACAAAGTGAAAACATGTTTTTAGAAATGTTAGCAAATTTATTGAAAATGAAATACAGAAATTCAACACCTGGATTGTGCAACATTTGACCATTATTATTTTCAAAATTCTTCAAGTTCTCTCAAAGTTGTTGTTGATCTTTGCTAGACAACCATTTGCAGGTCTTGCCATAGATTTCCAAGTAGATCTAAGTCAAAACTGTAACTCGGCCACTCATGAACATTCACTGTCTCCTTGGTAAGCAACTCCAGTGTAGATTTGGCCTTGTGTTTTAGGTTGTTGTCCTGCTGAAACGTGAATTAATCTCCCAGTGTCTGGTGGAAAGCAGACTGAACCAGATTTTCCTCTAGGATTTTGCCTGTGCTTAGCTCCATTCCGTCAATTTTTTATCCTGAAAAACTCATCAGTCCTTAACGATTACAAGCATACCCATAACATGATGCAGCCACCACTATGCTTGAAAATATGGAGAGTGGTACTCAGTAATGTGTTTTATTGGATTTGCCCCACACTTAACACTTTGTATTCGGGACAAAAGTGAATTGCTTTGCCACATTTTTTTGTAGTATTACATTAGTGCCTTGTTGCAAACAGGATGCATGTTTTGGAATATTTTCATTCTATACAGGCTTTCTTCTTTTCACTCTGTCAATTAGGTTAGTATTGTGTAGTAACTACAATGGTGATCCATCCTCAGTGTTCTCCCCATCACAGCCATTAACCTCTTAAGGATCGGACCCTTTTCTTCAATTTTCGCCTATAATGACATACCCAAATCTAACTGCCTGTAGCTCAGGACCTGAAGCAAGGATATACATATTCTTGATACCATTTGAAAGGAAACACTTTGAAGTTTGTGGAAATGTGAAATTAATGTAGGAGAATATAACACATTAGATCTGGTAAAAGATAATACAAACAAAAAACATGCGTTTTTTATAATTATTTTTGTTCCATCAAGAGAAAAGCCACAATATAATAGTGCAGTTTAGGCGCAATTTAGATTTTGGCCAGTAGATGGAATCAGTGTTTGTGCAAAAGTTTCAGATTGATCCAGTGAAGCATTTCAATACTGGGACTATTTTTGTATCAAGTCTGCCCAAATGTGCCGAATTGGTCATTGATACATTTTCAAGTACATAACGATAGAGAACATACAAAAATTATATGGTAATACAAATGTACGTTTACACACTCCCCAGGAGTACATACATGATGGATCATTAGCTTATACACTAACTTTACACATCTAGATGGCCGGGTGGGGTGGGTGTGGAGCCAGACACAGCAGGGGTTCAAACTGTAGAACCCAGTTCTACATTTGAATATAAAAATGGATTTTAACAAACAAAACTATGCTACATTTAATCTCTGGGACCCTTAGGATGACAAATCAGAGCAAGATTACTGAATGTAAGGACATTATTTACGTTCAGAGGTGAATGTATCAAACCAGTTGCTGTGATACGTTTTTTGTTGTTGTGCACTCTCCTCAAACAATAGCATGGTATTTTTTTCACTGTAATAGCTACTGTACATTGGACAGTGCAGTTAGATTAACAATAATTTAATCTTTCTGCCCATATAAGACATGTCTATGTCCTGGAAAGTTCGCTGTTACTTACAACAGTCATGCTAATCACATTAGCGCACGTTAGCTCAACCGCCCTGTATACGGGACACCGATCCCGTAAAAGGTTAAACTCTGTAACTGGCCTCATTAAACTCCTCTCTGTCAACTGAGTTAGGAAGTACGCCTGTATCTTTGTAGTGTCTGGGTGTTTGATACACCATCCAAAGTGTAATTAATAAATTAACAACTAAACCATGCTCAACGGGATATTCAATGTCTGCTTTTTTACACATCTATCAATAGGTGCCCTTCTTGGTGAGGCATTGGAAAATCTCCCTGGTCTTTGTGGTTGAATCTGTGTTTGAAATTCACTGCTCAACTGAAGGACCTTACAGATAATTGCATGTGTGGGTACAGAGTTGAGGTAGTCGTTCAAAGTAATGTTAAACACTATTTCACACAGAGTGAGTCTGTGCAACTTATTTTTTTACTTGTTAAGCACATTTTTACTCCTGAACTTAGTGTTTGAGGCTAACAAAGGGGTTGAATATGGCGTGATTCAAATGGCGCCTGAGAAGATGGCTGTCGTTTTACAGCCCTCTAACCAATTGTACTATCATGTGTGTTTTTCCGCGTTATTTGTAATTTATTTTGTACATAATGTTTCTGCCATCGTCTCTTATAACCAAAAAGAGCTTCTGGATATCAGGACAGCGATTACTCACCTCATATTGGACGAAGATTTTTTATTCAACGAGGCGGCCGCGAAGGATATCCTACAGACACCCGACAAGGCCCAAATCCCTGTCATTCGCGATGAGAAAGAGACAGAGATATCGTGGACGTAGGTCGGGATGCCTTGTAAGGATCCGACGGCAGCGAGTAAACTGCCTCTCCCATCAATCCTATTAGCCAATCTTCAATCATTTGAGAATTAATTGGATGACCTAAGATTATGGTTATCCTACCAACGGGACATTAAAAACTGTAATATCTTATGTTTCACCGAGTTGTGGCTGAACGACGACATGGACAACATACAGCTAGCGGGCTATACGCTACATCGGCAGGATAGAACGGCTGACTCCGGTAAGACAAGGGGTGGCGGTCTGTTATATTTGTAAACAACAGCTGGTGCACAAAATCAAATACTAAGGAAGTCTCTAGGTTTTGCTCGCCTGAGGTAGAGTATCTTATGATAAGCTGTAGACCACACTATTTACCAAGAGAGTTTTCATCTATATTTTTCATAGCTGTCTATTTACCACCACAAACCAATGCTGGCATTAAGATTGCACTGAATGAGCTGTATAAGGCCATTAGTGAACAGGAAAAAAACTCATCCAGAGGCAGCGCTCCTAGTAGCCGGGGACTTTAATGCAGGGAAACTTAAATCCATTCTACCTAATTTCTACCAGCATGTTAAATGTGCAACCAGAGGAAAAAAAACTCTAGACCACCTTACTCCACACACAGAGACGCATACAAAGCTCTCCCTCGCCCTCCATTTGGCAAATCTGACCATAACTCTATCCTCCTGATTCCTGCTTATAAGCAAAAACTAAAGCAGGAAGCACCAGTGACTCGGTTAATAAAAAAGTGGTCAGATGACGCAGATGCTAAGCTACAGGACTGTTTTGCTAGCACAGACTGGAACATGTTCCGGGATTCTTCAGATAGCATTGAGGAATACACATCAGTCACTGGCTTCATCAATAAGTGCATCGATGATGTCGTCCCCACAGTGACCGTACGTACAGTGGGGAAAAAAAGTATTTAGTCAGCCACCAATTGTGCAAGTTCTCCCACTTAAAAAGATGAGAGAGGCCTGTAATTTTCATCATAGGTACACGTCAACTATGACAGACAAATTGAGGAAAAAAAATCCAGAAAATCACATTGTAGGATTTTTAATGAATTTATGTGCAAATTATGGTGGAAAATAAGTATTTGGTCAATAACAAAAGTTACTTAATACTTTGTTATATACCCTTTGTTGGCAATGACACAGGTCAAACGTTTTCTGTAAGTCTTCACAAGGTTTTCACACACTGTTGCTGGTATTTTGGCCCATTCCTCCATGCAGATCTCCTCTAGAGCAGTGATGTTTTGGGGCTGTCGCTGGGCAACACGGACTTTCAACTCACTCCAAAGATTTTCTATGGGGTTGAGATCTGGAGACTGGCTAGAGCCACTCCAGGACCTTGAAATGCTTCTACGAAGCCACTCCTTTGTTGCCCGGGCGGTGTGTTTGGGATCATTGTCATGCTGAAAGACCCAGCCACGCTTTCATCTTCAATGCCCTTGCTGGATGGAAGGAGGTTTTTCACTCAAAAATCTCACGATACATGGCCCCATTCATTCTTTCCTTTACACGGATCAGTCGTCCTGGTCCCTTTGCAGAAAAACAGCCCCAAAGCATGAAGTTTCCACCCCCATGCTTCACAGTAGGTATGGTGTTCTTTGGATGCAACTCAGCATTCTTTGTCCTCCAAACACGACAAGTTGAGTTTTTACCAAAAAGTTATATTTTGGTTTCATCTGACCATTGACATTCTCCCAATCCTCTTCTGGATCATCCAAATGCACTCTAGCAAACTTCAGACGGGCCTGGACATGTACTGGCTTAAGCAGGGGGACACGTCTGGCACTGCAGGATTTAAGTCCCCGGCAGCGTAGTGTGTTACTGATGGTAGGCTTTGTTACTTTGGTCCCAGCTCTCTGCAGGTCATTCACTAGGTCCCCCCCGTGTGGTTCTGGGATTTTTTGCTCACCGTTCTTGTGATCAGTTTGACCCCACGGGGTGTGATCTTGCGTGGAGCCCCAGATCGAGGGAGATTATCAGTGGTCTTGTATGTCTTCCATTTCATAATAATTGCTCCCACAGTTGATTTATTCAAACCAAGCTGCTTCACCTATTGCAGATTCAGTCTTCCCAGCCTGGTGCAGGTCTACAATTTTGTTTCTGGTTCCTTTGACAGCTCTTTGGTCTTGGCCATAGTGGAGTTTGGAGTGTGACTGTTTGAAGTTGTGGACAGGTGTCTTTATACTGATAACAAGTTCAAACAGGTGCCATTAATACAGGTAACGAGTGGAGGACAGGGAGCCTCTTAAAGAAGAAGTTACAGGTCTGTGAGAGCCAGAATCTTGCTTGTTTGTGGTGACCAAATACTTATTTTCCACCATAATTTGCAAATAAATTCTAAAAAATCCTACAATGTGATTTTCTGGATTCTTTTTCTCAATTTGTCTGTCATAGTTGACGTGTACCTATGATGAAAATTACAGGCCTCTCATCTTTTTTAAGTGGGAGAACTTGCACAATTGGTGGCTGACTAAATACATTTTTTCCCCACTGTACATACCCCAACCAGAAGCCATGGATTACAGGAAACATCCGCACTGAGCTAAAGGGTAGAGGTGCCGCTTTCAAGGAGTGGGACTCTAACCGGACGCTTATAAGAAATCCCTCTATGCCCTCCGACGAACCATCAAACAGGCAAAGAGTCAATACAGGTCTAAGATTGAATCGTACTACACCGGCTCTGACGCGTCGGATGTGGCAGGGCTTGAAAACTATTACAGACTACAAAGGAGCACAGCCACGAGCTGCCCAGTGACACAAGACTTCCAGACGAGCTAAACCACTTCTATGCTCCGCTTTGAGGCAAGCAACACTGAAGCATGCATGAGAGCACCAGCTGTTCCGGATGACTATGTGATCACGCTCTCCGTAGCCAATGTGAGTAAGACTTTTAAGCAGGTCAACATTCACAAGGCCGCAGGGCCAGACGGATTACCAAGACGTGTACTCCAAGCATGTGCTGACCAACTGGCAAGTGTCTTCACTGACATTTTCAACATGTCCCTGACTGAGTCTCTAATACCAACATGTTTCAAGCAGACCACCATAGTCCCCGTACCACATCTGCCACACTGATCCTCAACACGGGGGCCCTCAGGGGTGCGTGGCTCAGTCCCCCCCTGTACTCCTGTTCACCCATGACTGCATGGCCAGGCACGACTCCAACACTATCATTAAGTTTGCCGACGACACAACAGTGGTAGGCCTGATCACCGACAACGATGAGACAGCCTATAGGGAGGAGGTCAGAGACCTGGCCGTGTGGTGCCAGGATAACAACCTCTCCCTCAACGTGACCAAGACAAAGCAGATGATTGTGGATTACAGGAAAAAAGAGGACTGAGCACACCCCCATTCTCATCGACGGGGCTGTAGTGGAACAGGTTGAGAGCTTCAAGTTCCTTGGTGTCCACATCACCTACGAACTATCATGGTCCAAACACACCAAGACAGTCATGAAGAGGGCACGACAAAGCCTATTCCCCCTCAGGAGACTGAAAAGATTTGGCATGGGTCCTCAGATCCTCAAAAAAATTCTACAGCTGCACCATCGAGAGCATCCTGACTGGTTTGCATCACCGCCTGGTATGGCAACTGCTTGGCCTCCGACTGCAAGGCACTACAGAGGGTAGTGCGTACGGCCCAGTACATCACTGGGGCCAAGCTTCCTGCCATCCAGGACCTCTATACCAGACGGTGTCAGAGGAAAGCCACTCAAAATTGTCAAAGACTCCAGCCACCCCTAGTCATAGACTGTTCTCTCTGCTACCGCACGGCAAGCGGTACCGAGTGCCAAGTCTAGGTCCAAAAGACTTCTCAACAGCTTCCCCCCAAGCCATAAGACTCCTGAACAGCTAATCATGGCTACCCGGACTATTTGCACTGCCCCCCCCACCCCCCACCGCCCACCCCATCTTTTACGCTGCTGCTACTCTGTTAATTATTTATGTATAGTCACTTTAACTCTACCCATGTACATATTACTTCAACTACCTCAACTATCGGTGCCCCCGCACATTGACTCTGCTACGGTACCCCCTGTATATATAGCCTCCCTACTGTTATTTTATTTTACTTCCTGCTCTTTTATCTCAACACTTTTTTGTTGTTGTTTTATTTTACTTTTTAAATTAAAAATAAATGCACTGTTGGTTAAGGGCTGTAAGTAAGCATTTCACTGTAATGTCTGCACCTGTTGTATTCGGGCGATGTCCAATACATTTTGATTTGATTTGATTTGAATACTTATTTACTTATTTTTTCAGCTTTTCATTTTTAATTAACGTTTATTTTATTTTTGAAAAACATAATTCCACTTTGACATTATGGGGGTATTGTGTGTAGGCCAGTGACACAAAAGTCAAGGTGTATGAACACTTTCTGAAGGCACTGTATATGTTGTATATATATGGAGAGCTGTTTGTTTGAGTGTTCTTGCTTGTACTATTGATAGGTTTGATCTCAGGTCGGTCTGTCTTATATTGTTGCTGTGATCGTTCCTCTCAAAGACATTCCTGCTCAGTTTTCCCGCATCAGATTCATTCTGTGCTCTGTGACTCATTCTGTGCAGAGTGCAGGCAAGCTGTCGGCAGTGTGTTGGTTATCACATGGGATGGGGATGGGAGGTACTAGGGATGAGATGAAAGTGACAGAGCCACTCCAGAAGGGTCTCTTTGCTTAGAAACGCACACTGCCCATTCATAAAGAGCTTCACTTCAATGTTCAAACACAGGCATCTCCGGTATGAACAGAGGGAAAAGAGGAGCCTTGTTGCTCATACTTGGGCTGTGTCTTAAATGCTCTCCCTATTCACTATATAGTGCACTACTTTTGACCAGGGCCCATGGGGATCTGGTCAAAGGTAGGGCACTATATAAGCGAATAAGGTGCTATTTGGGACACATACCTGTTCTTCAATCCTCAATGGAACTCCTCTATTCATTCACAAACACACACAAACTCTCCACGCAACACTGAATTGCTGAGTGATGCACCAGATCTGGAAGGTTCAACTCTCCCACCACTGATATAGGCCCCTGGCTGTATCTTTTTTACTTTGAGCACTGCTGATTATACCCCAAACATATCATTACAAAGGAAAAGGTTATAAACTGAATCATCAAACCTACTCTGTTTTAATCCATGTTCACACCGTAACTATCCTATTGGTAAGAAAATGCATGCGTTTAATTTAAAGGAAGGAAAAACTACTCTGATGTGACTAACCTTGCTCTACCCCTCCCACTAACTACAGACTTTCTCCCTCTCTTTGTTGATTCATAACCCAAAGACATATCACTGACAGACATATCCTCCTGGACCTATATGTCCTCTGCATTATCTCCCACATTATCTCCTCAGGCTGATTGGCACCTTCTCTATAGCCATTATCAGATGGCTCAGCCAACCGGCATGCATGTGATCTGCTGCCCGCTGCTCATCCATGGTGATGATTCCGGAAATGGAGGCATAATAAGTTGGTGCTGGTGGCGTCTTAGTTGTGGTACAACTTTTCCTTCTTCTTGTGTCTAGTCTCACCAAACCAAACCCAAACCAAACCACCACTCAGCCACCCAAACTAATTCCCAATATGAAAGCACACACTGGAGACCTTCCTCAGTGTTTTTTTTATCTATGGGGGCCAGTAGGCCCTTCACCCCTATTGTAGAATGAAGAGGCACCGTCCAAGTGGGGGCAGTTCCTGTTTATTTCATTTGACCTGCATTTGAAACAGATTCCACGTCCAGTTCAATTTCTCCACTGAGCAGAATCTCAAATGATTTTAACCTCTTCAGGGTCTCAGTAGGGGATATGGGCCTCCCTTCCCTCCTCCATTCACTAGACCAGTAACAGAACAGTCTCTCTCTCTCTCTCTCTCTCTCTCTCTCTCTCTCTCTCTCTCTCTCTCTCTCTCCCTCTCTCTCTCTCTCTCTCTCTCTCTCTCTCTCTCTCTCTCTCTCCTCTCTCTCTCTCTCTCTCTCTCTCTCTCTCTCTCTCTCTTCTCTCTCTCTCTCTCTCTCTCTCTCTCTCTCTCTCTCTCTCTAATGTTTTGTTTTCTCCTTCAAAAACATGTCTTAATGGCTGACGTTGATGAATGCATGTAAGGGGATCTGCTGCAGGTAGGATTGGGTTACAGGCTGAGCTAGGAGAGGGAGGAGGGGGAGGTGGAAGGGGGGGGTGTTTGTGTTGTAGGGGCAGGGGGGGCAGGATGTTTGTGTTCCAATGAGGCGCGACCCTGGGAGAAAGAGGCGGCTGCAGAGGGTTAGAGCATCCTCACAGAGAGGTCCTCAGAGCAGGTGAGGAGCACAGGACTTTGAGGGAGAAAGATTAGTGTCCCGTCCAGGGGGTGTACTTGTACATCAAATCAAATCAATCAAATTGTATTTGTCATCATGCTTCGTAGAACAACAGGTGTAGACTAACAGTGAGACACTGCACACAGAGTACAAATAAGCAACTGCAAAATGTGTGTGGCTTGGAAAAATTGTTAGGAAAATCTAAACTGATCCCATAGAAATGTACAATATTCACAGACAAAAATTACGAAAATGAGACTAAAATTCTCTGAAAAGTACGGAGGTGAGGTAGTGCAGTTTCCTTTGTGGTCTGTTGATAACTTATAAGGATAAGGTTTCGATTCTATTCTTTTTTTTGGTAGAGGTGATGGTAAATGTAATTTGTTGTTTTATACTACACAGGCCTCTTCAATTTAAATGAATGTGTATTAATGAATGAATGGATGAATAGATGACTGACTGACTGACTGAGATTTTCACATACTTGCATGTCCAAATCCTTCCTTCCTGGAACTGTGAAGTCACCTACCCTGAAGCAGTCGACCCCCATCCCCACAGACGGTACCAATTCAGGCACATGGGTCAGCTGAACCTCTAAGGTTCAGAGGGGAGATTGAAAGGTAAATTCATCACATTTCCCCTTTAAAGTAGCCTCCATCTCTCCATGGTCCTCTGGCAACGTGACAAAAATGTCCACACTGGCCCACCACCAGAGGGCTACGTTTATACTCGGCTTTATATTGGATTTATCTGAAAAATGATGCGGAGAGCTGTGCCAGCCAAGCCCAAGAACTGGAGTTTTCTGTTTCCAAAATTGCAAGCAGGTGTTCCTTCCTTCCTCCATCCATCTCTCTCTCCTCTTCCTGCACCGCGCTCCATGTCCCCTGGCCTGTGTAATTGTGGAACATAAGTTCACAATGTACCAAAACCTTTAAAAATGTTTACTATTTCTAATCTAAACATAAGTATGTTGTTTCTGATATGCATGTGACCTGCACACAAACAGGTGGTAGTAAATTTGATTATTCTCTCTCTCTCACAGGCTTTACAACAATTCAGAGGAGATTGGAGGGAGGGGAACCCAACCACAGCACAGCCTAGACCAGCCTAGAACTCCTCCTTGAGGCTGCAGTAGGAGGGAGAGGGAGAGAGGGAGAGAGGGAGAGAGGGAGAGAGATACACGCACACACACACACACACAGGCAGACAGTGAGAGATATACACACACACACAGACAGACTAAAGCAAATTCAATTGAATTGATAGACAGAGAGATAGACAGACAGAGAGATAGACAGACAGTGAGACCTAGAGAGAGAGAGAGAGAGAGAGAGAGAGAGAGAGAGAGAGAGAGAGAGAGAGAGAGAGAGAGAGAGAGAGAGAGAGAGAGAGAGAGAGAGAGAGAGAGAGAGAGAGAGAGAGAGAGAGAGAGAGAGAGAGAGAGAGAGAGAGAGAGAGAGAGAGAGAGAGAGAGAGAGAGAGAGAGAGAGAGAGAGAGAGAGAGAGAGAGAGAGAGAGAGAGAGAGAGAAGAGAGAGAGAGAGAGAGCTTGTGTAGTGTAGGGGTTCCCCTGTTGAGTGAGAAAAGAGTGAAATGTGTGAGTCTCCTCTTTAGTATGCCCTGAGGGTACAGCTTTAATGACCTGCTGGGTTACTGGTCTTTGTGTGAACAACATGCTGACAATACAGCTCATCAAAGCCTGCACTGTGTGTTGTCGTATTCACACTAACCAAGCTGACAGACACACACTTAACCCGCCTTACTTCACTTTCTCTCTAGCCCTTCTGATCCCTCTGTCTATCTCAGTTTGTTTTCCAGAAATATCTGTCTACAATACTTTTTCACATTTTCTACCGCTCATTCTGCAAGGTCCTTTTATCTTCTTTCAAAACTGTGAATCACAACTGGGTATGGGACGGTTTGGAACAGCTCCTTTTTTTCTTTCCCTCTGTCCTCCTTTTTTAAAATCTCCATCCCTCTCTGGAGCTCAGCTCCACCATGTATAACTGGTCTCTCTCCATGTCTACTATCCTCTCGTGGCCCTGAGGAACTTAAACAACCTCTTTGCTCCTAGACAACCACCTCTTTATCTCTTTCTCCCTCTCTCTACCGCTCTCTACCTCTCTACTGCTCCCTCCCTCCCTCCCTCTCAATTTGTCTCCACGTATCTGGATAAAGCTCTCCAAAAAGCACTTGCCAGATCTCAAGGATTTGGACAGCTCTGGTCTTTTTCCACCCCTGTACGGTGAGATTGATGGACTGTCTAAGTGCTCTGATTTCCTCTGTTATTAAACACATTCATCACACGCCTTCCTCTCAATTATTAAGATGAGATAAAGCGAGAAAGAGGGTATAAAGTTCATAAGTCAGTAAGGGCTGCATGGCAGGGCTGCTGCTGAGGCTCGCCCGGCCTCGCCAACCGCTGTGATTAAATAGCATTTAAGAGGGCCATGCAGGCTTCCTCTCATTCTCCTCCTGTTGCCCTGGCCTGGGATGGGAATGTGATGCTGCATTTCACATGAAGGTGAAGCTATCATCAGGATGTTTATGTATCTTAACATCAGGTCCAACTTCAGACCTATTACATCATTGTATCGGGCCCGGCCACTAATTCAACCTGTGATTAATTGCTGGGTTGATTGAGTGTGTGTGTGTGTTGGGTTGATTGAGCCTGTGAGGAGAGTTTGCTGTCTGCCTCATTTCCTATAGACCACTCAGGCACAGTGCTCCTTTTTCATTAACACCAGCCAGACCTGGGTTCAAATACTATTTGAAATAATTTCAAATACTTAAGCTGTGCCTGATTGAGTTTGCCTGGCACAATGAAACCAATAGAATAGTGCCAAAACCCACCCATCGGGCACTGCAGGCAGGCTGAAGCAAAGCGCTGAGTATTTGAACCCAGGTCTGAGACGAGCACGCGTACAGTATTGGGTTCTAATGAGATGCTGAACAACACTAGTGGCTTAAAGAGATGATGTAGTCACATTTTAAACAAGTGACGTATGCTGGAAGCAATTAATGCCACGTTTCTCCCAAATGCTTCAACTGCCATTCATGTAAATGGTGGATATTTTTAAAAGAGCAGGTTCAGAAGGTCATCTGAACATTAATATATCAAAATATGTTCATTAAAAAACAAATTGTAGGGCAGCTGCAGCAAACAGTATTTTCTGCAGGAACCGTTGGTCCACTTTATGGAGCTTATTTACATTTCAGCATCAAGTTAAATGGCTTCCATTTAAAATACATTGCTCACATTCTATTATAATCAGAGAGATATTACTGGAACAACATTTACAGTATATTAATGGTTGAGTAAATCCCTTTATGGCAATCTCTCTCTCTCTCTCTCTCTCTCTCTCTCTCTCTCTCTCTCTCTCTCTCTCTCTCTCTCTCTCTCTCTCTCTCTCTCTCTCTCTCTCGCTCACTTTTTGTTCTCTCTCCCTCGCTCACTTTTTCTTCTCTCTCTCTCACCCTCTTTCTTTCTCTCTCTCTCACCATCTCTCACTCTCTCTATCTCACCGTTTGTCTCTCTCTCTGTCAGTGATTTTCATTTGCTCTCCTGGGCCTGTTTGCCATACATTCTGCAGCATTCCATGAGCACAATTTATGGGATTTTATAACATTTCTTAAGACTTATTTATGCCTTTGGCACTGTCGGAAAAACTAGGGCGTGTACTGGATCAGATTAGTTAAACACACACACACACACACGTATCAGTCTCATCTGACTGTTTCAATTCAGAGCCATGATGGCCAGAAGCAGCCTGGTCTAATTTGAAGTCTAGGCCCTCAGTTTCATGTAAGGTAATGATGTGTAGTATCTACTGCTTCTTTGATCCAATCAGGAAATTCAGCGGGACATGTCCCTTCCAACCACTGCCAGAAGGAATGTCTGCTTCTCATACTTTGAAAATACACCAGATTTGTTCTGTTTTTTGATTAGCACATGCTTAACAGTTTCTCCTGGACTGCCTACTAGCGTTGCCTGCCTCTCACTACAAGGTTCTCCTCTTGCAACAATTGACTCTGTGTTTCAGCTCTCAACATGCCAACACCGCTCCTGCCTCCGCTCACGACCAGCCAACCTCCATGGCGATCTCTCTCCGGTTTCTCCTCTCTCTCCTTCTCTCTCCCTCTCGCTCGGTCTACCGCTTCTGTCTCCCCTTCTTTCCCTCACTCTCTCGCTCTTTTGTTCTCTCGCTCTCTCTCTCTCTTGCTACTTATGTCTGTCACTCAGGCAGAGCCTCGTTTAGTCATCACCTCCCTTCACAAAGCTCTGGGTGGTCAAAGAGAGCAAGTAGGGGGAATCTGGAGCATCAGAGAGACAGAGAGAGAAAGAGGGAGACATAAGAAGAGGGGAGACTACTGTGTGTATGTGTGAGAGAGAAATTGAGAGAGCTGGTGAGGGAGATGGAGAGAGATATGGATGGATACAGTGAGAGATAGAGGCCACAGAGAGGGTGTTGAGTCAGAGAGCATCCTGTTGTCTCACGCTACGGAATGTGAATGTCTGTCTGTGTGTGAGTCCCTTTGACCTGCAGATGACCTGGTGTGTTAATGTAGTCGACTCTAGAGAGGCTTGATTTCCTTCAGCAGGCCATAACATATTGTCCATGAGAACCTGCTCTCACACAAACACAGGTGGCCCCCGAAACCCACCTCAAGCCACCGTTCAGCCATGGTAACACCCTCTGAACTCTTTGATCTTCATCTTGACGTGAGGGGTGACACATAAAGCGATAAAGCGCCCAGGCTGGTACTAAAGACTGGAGAGGGAGTGGCATGTCCCATCCAACCACTCGAGCACCTGTTTCATAAAAGACATCCATAAAGTCTTCACGATAGATAGGAGGAGACAACAAACAATTGTTTTGCACATGCTTAGTACACCACATCATCACAACAACCAAAACAGATAGTAAATCTTTTACTACTGAAATAAACCTGGATTGGGAGTTCTGGATACTTAAAGAATGAATGGGTGAAATTAAGAAAACGTTGTGCAGCGATTACAGCTGTGAGTCTTTCTGGGTAAGTCTCTAAGATCTTTACACACCTGGATTGTGAAACATTTGCCAATTATTCTTTTTCAAAATTCATTTGCTAGACAACCATTTTCAGGTCTCAACATAGATTTTCAAGTACATTTAAGTCAAAAACTGTAACTCGCCTACTCAAGAACATTCGCTGTCTTCTTGGTAAGCAACTCCAGTGTAGATTTGGCCTTGTATTTTAGGTTATTGTCCTACTGAAAGGTGAATTCATCTCCCAGTGTCCTCAAGAATCTTGCCTGTGTTAGCTCCATTCCGTTCCCTTTTTTATCTTGAAAAAACTCCCCAGTCCTTAACGATTAGCAAACATACCCATAACATGATGCAGCCACCACTATGCTTGAAAATATGGAGAGTGGTACTTCAGTAATGTGTTGCCCCAAACATAACACTTTGTATTCATGGCAAAAAGTTAATTGCTTTGCCACATTTTTTTGCAGCATTACTTTAGTGCCTTGTTGTAACATGATACATGTTTTGGAATATTTGTATTCTGTACAGACTTCCTTCTTTTCACTCTGTCAATTAGGTTAGTATTGTGGAGTAACTACAATGTTGTTGATCCATCCCCAGTTTTCTCCTATCACAGCCATTAAACTCTCATTAACTGTTTCAAAGTTACCATTGGCCTCATGGTGAAATCCCTGAACAGTTTCCTTCCTCTTTGGCAACTGAGTTAGAAAGGATGCCTGTATCTTTTGTAGTGACTGGGTGTATTGATACACCATCCAAAGTGTAATTAATAACTTCATCATGCTCAAAGGGATATTCAATGTCTGCTTTTCTAAATGTTTACCCATCTACCAATAGGTGCCCTTCTTTGCGAGGCATTGGAAAACCTCCTTGGTCTTTGTGGTTGAATCTGTGTTTGAAATTCACTGCTCGACTGAGGGACCTTACAGATAATTGTATGTGTGGGGGTACAGAGATGAGGTAGTCAGTTAAAAATCATGTAAAACACTATTATTGCACACAGAGTGAGTCCATACAACAATTTTTTACTCCTGAACTTATTTAGGATTGCAATAACAAATGGGTTGAATACTTATTGACTCAAGACATTTCAGCTTTTCATTTGAATTTATTTTGTAAAAATTCTAAAAACATAATTCCACTTTGACATTATGGGGTATTGTGATGAGGTGATTTTTAGGAGTCAGGCGCAGGAGGGTAAATCACAGAATAACTGGATTTATTCTGAACCACAGAGTTACGCAGTAATGCGTAAAACACACTCCAGTGCGCACTGGAAAATACAAGGCACACAGGGAATATTCCTGGCGATACAAAAAATACACGGAGCTCCACCAAGCTTCTCTCTCCTCCACAATAAACAATCACACACAAAGACAAGGGGCAGAGGGAACACTTATACAGGTACTGATGAGGGGATATGAACCAGGTGTGTGTAATAAACAAGACAAAACAAATGGAATGATGAGATGAGGCGCAGCAGTAGCTAGAAGGCCGATGAACACCGAAGCCTGCCCAAACAGGGAGAGGAGGCAGCTTCGGAGAAGCCTCCGGAGGAAGTCGTGACAGGTATTGTGGATGTAGGCCAGTTACAAAAAAATTAAAGATGTGGAAAAACTCAAGGGGTGTGAATTCTTTCTGAATGCACTGTATATATAAAATAATGGACATGCATGCGCCATGGGCCTATTTTCTTAATTACTTTTTTCTCTGTTTTCAAAATCATCTATATTTAGCGTTATTGGCTGACGAGTGGAAAAAAATGGGCCGGCATGGTTTTCTGATTGGCTGAGCTCAGGTGGCGCAAATTCACATTCAAAGTCCGTAATTGCTGCGCTTAAAATTTGAATAAATAATCAACATTCTGATCTGTTCCATCGGCCTCATTAATTGATATGACGTATACACTCCACTACACTACTTTGATACACATCAGTGGGGATTAAGAAGTGAGTATACGCAATGCCCACTAAAAGTGGGTATACCTGCGTATACCCTCCACTACACCACTGACTAATCATTAGTAAAGTATTTTTGCACTCCTAATCTAGTGACCGCTATTTATACTTTTATAAATACTTTATAAATGTTTTGAGTGACCAGTGTAATTTCTCACAAAAAGATGGGTATGCCATTGGTAGACATTCCTGCCAGTACCTGGTAAAAGAACAACACATGATGTATAAGGGAAATATATACACATGTCAATAACTAGCTTACTAACAGTTACAAATGTGGTAGTAATGATTAAAAATGGTGAGCAAACAGTTTGTAAATGCCTTATAAATTGATTTATTATGGACCCTTAAAATAAAGCATTACCCTAGGATGTTGCTGGGCTCAGCACAGGCAGTGTGGTCCCCTCTTCTTCTGGTCCCAGTGATGCTAGGCCTTAGCAACACAGACAGCTCAGCTGCTGCTGCAGGCATTCAAGTGTAGTGGACATGGTAGAAAACACAGTGAGAGAGACACACACTGACACATGACTGCCAGTTTATTGATATTTTGGCTCTATATTATGTAATAGTAATTAACCCTTAAGATTAGCGGGATATGTAGATAGCCAGGAACTAATATTCGTAATATAAGTAGTTAGGCTTTATAAGGTATTATGAGCAAATGGTCACCTATTAGGCATTTATTCAGTAATATTTATTAATTCTTCTAATAGTGTGTTTATGCATTCACAGCTAGGATGTTGCTGGGGCCCCAGCACAGGCAGTGTGGTCCCCTGGTCTTCTGGTACCAGTGCTGTGGAAAAGGATGCTAGGCTTAGCAGAGACAGCTCAGAGGTGAGTACAGGAGGTAGGAAGAAATCAGAGACACATGCTGCAGTACCCTGAAAAATCTGATAATAAATAAATATATATATGTAAAAATATATATATTTATTTTTCAAAAGCAACGGGACCTTTACTATTAGCGAACTGATATAGCCGTCTGTAAGCGGGCAAAAACAATTATTTTGTCCCAGTCTTGCCCCTGATGCACTGGACCAAAACAGAGACATTTCCCTTTCCATGAGAAACATACTATTTAAATATATAAGTCGACCAAAGCCGACCAAATAGAGTATTTCCCCTGGGGACTACAATATGTAAATAGATACACACTACTTTCCCCCACCTCCAGAATGCCCTCTCCCTGCAGGGCATGTCAAATAGCATAGCAGGGGTATGACAGGGCACATTGCTGAGAGTTTGTTCAGCGCAGGCCTTCGTAGTCCAAACCACAATCACTGACACATGTAGAGGTTTAAATGCATAAACCCCACTGTGCAGCGCTAGCTCCCACAGAGCTAAGATACACCCAGTTCAAAAGTAGTGCACTATACAGGGAATAGGGTGCCATTTGGAACCAAGCCCCAGAGTAAGTGAAGGCTACTGTCTGCAGTATCAGCTGGCTACACAGGGCTGTGGAGGTCAAGCAGGTTGAACTGGTGTACTGTAGACCCAGGGTTGGGAGTCAATTCCATTTCAATTCAGTAATTAAGTTATGGAATTGTAATTGAATTGACCCTCATCCCTGATATCGACTGAGTACCTGTAGCCAAAAGGCAGTGGGCACTCACACAGCTAAATATTAAATTACATGCAGTGGAATTGAAATCTCACTATACCTTAGGATAGGAGATAGATGGCACAGAGTGGTGAATCAATTCATTTTCTGTCAATAATCACCACAGGAAATAAACCTGTTCGATCTACCCCAAAACAAAATTCCAATCAAACTCTTTGGTATCACAAAGGAAATATCCCTGCATTTGGTCTGT
>NW_025535887.1:0-73031 GCF_020615455.1 Coregonus clupeaformis | reverse complement strand
AAATTCAGATGTGGGATCTGTAGTTAAACAAGTACCTGCCAAATGACAAGATATGGGTTCCCATACCAGGAGTTGAACCCGGGCCACCTGTGTGAAAACCAGGAATCCTAACCACTAGACCATATGTGAAGACACTTTGGTAAAAAAAAACTTTACGGGCACATTGATAAAGGTCAATAAAACGCTGGTTCGCATTTTGTCTGTTGTTGAAATTAAAAGCTCCATCGTTGCCTGCACCGAAAATTGACGTCCCTGCCTTTGAAGCAATGTGGAAATTAAAAGTTCTATAATTATTTTCAGAACTTCTGGCTTTGTCTCTCACCTGTGGCACCTCTGCTCGCTCTTTTCTCAGTAAGGTTGCGGAAAAGTCCCATATAAAAACAGTCTAGAACGTGTTTTTCACATGACGTTTTAGCCTAAACGGTGAACTAATTAATCGGTGCGAACCAGCCAGTGACACTGAAATGTATGTAATATTTTTCAAAGCAAGATTTTGGTTAACTAAATACAGTGTTGAGCCAGCAGTCTAACATAGAAACTTGTGTACCGTAGTCAGACGCTTTATCCATCGTGCCGCTGGCCCTGCTGGAGAATGAGTGACGCACCATATTTTAATTGTCAAATTGACAGAGCAAGTGATGCAAACTTGGTGTTTTCAATGGTTAAAACGGCTTCTCAAGTTTGTCATTTAAACTTGAAAAAAGCACACTTGATTTGGCCTAACTAATATTTTATCAACCCCAATCAAAAAAAGTTCATTTGAATTATAATCTACATAATAAGTCACATTTCCAGTTGCTGAGGGATTCTTGTTCTGTGAAAGTGGCTCAAATTCAGATGTGGGATCTGTAGTTAAACAAGTACCTGCCAAATGAGAAGATATGAGTTCCCATACTGTGAGTTGAACCCGGGCCACCTGGGTGAAAACCAGGAATCCTAACCGCTAGACCATATGGGAAGACACTACAGTACCAAAAACTTTACGGGCACATTGATAAAGGTCAAGAAAACGCTGGTTTGCATTATGTCTGTTGTTGAAATTAAAAGCTCCATCGTTGCCTGCACCGAAAATTGACGTCCCTGCCTTTGAAGCAATGTGGAAATTAAAAGTTCTATAATTATTTTCAGAACTTCTGGCTTTGTCTCTCACCTGTGGCACTTCTGCTCGCTCTTTTCTCAGTAAGGTTGCGGAAAAGTCCCATATAAAAACAGTCTAGAATGTGTTTTTCATATGATGTTTTAGCCTAAACGGTGAACTAATTAATCAGTGGGAACCAGCCAGTGACACTGAAATGTATGTAATATTTTTCGAAGCAAGATTTTAGTTAACTAAATACAGTGTCGAGCCAGCAGTCTAACATAGAAACTTGTGTACCGTAGTCAGACGCTTTATCCATCGTGCCGCTGGCCCTGCTGGAGAATGCGTGACGCACCATGTTTTAATTGTCAAATTGACTGAGCAAGCGATGCAAACTTGGTGTTTTCAATGTTTAAAAAGGCTTCTCATGTTTGTCATTTAAACTTGAAAAAAGCAGACTTGATTTGGCCTAACTAATATTTTATCAACCCCAATCAAAACAAGTTTGTTTGAATTATAATCTACATAATAAGTCACATTTCCAGTTGCTGAGGGATTCTTGGTCTGTGAAAGTGGCTCAAATTCAGGATCTGTAGTTAAACAAGTACCTGCCAAATGACAAGATATGAGTTCCCATACCAGGAGTTGAACCCAGGCCACCTGGGTGAAAACTAGGAAACCTAACCGCTAGACCATATGGGAAGCCACTATGGTACAAAAAACTTTACAGGCACATTGATAAAGGTCAATAAAACGCTAGTTTGCATTATGTCTATTGTTGAAATTAAAAGCTCCATCGTTGCCTGCACGGAAAATTGACGTCCCTGCCTTTGAAGCAATGTGGAAATTAAAAGTTCTATAATTATTTTCAGAACTTCTGGCTTTGTCTCTCACCTGTGGCACTTCTGCTCGCTCTTTTCTCAGTAAGGTTGCGGAAAAGTCCCATATAAAAACAGTCTAGAACGTGTTTTTCACATGACGTTTTAGCCTAAACGGTGAACTAATTAATCGGTGCGAACCAGCCAGTGACACTGAAATGTATGTAATATTTTTCAAAGCAAGATTTTGGTTAACTAAATACAGTGTTGAGCCAGCAGTCTAACATAGAAACTTGTGTACCGTAGTCAGACGCTTTATCCATCGTGCCGCTGGCCCTGCTGGAGAATGCGTGACGCACCATGTTTTAATTGTCAAATTGACTGAGCAAGCGATGCAAACTTGGTGTTTTCAATGTTTAAAAAGGCTTCTCATGTTTGTCATTTAAACTTGAAAAAAGCAGACTTGATTTGGCCTAACTAATATTTTATCAACCCCAATCAAAACAAGTTTGTTTGAATTATAATCTACATAATAAGTCACATTTCCAGTTGCTGAGGGATTCTTGGTCTGTGAAAGTGGCTCAAATTCAGGATCTGTAGTTAAACAAGTACCTGCCAAATGACAAGATATGAGTTCCCATACCAGGAGTTGAACCCGGGCCACCTGGGTGAAAACTAGGAAACCTAACCGCTAGACCATATGGGAAGCCACTATGGTACAAAAAACTTTACAGGCACATTGATAAAGGTCAATAAAACGCTAGTTTGCATTATGTCTATTGTTGAAATTAAAAGCTCCATCGTTGCCTGCACGGAAAATTGACGTCCCTGCCTTTGAAGCAATGTGGAAATTAAAAGTTCTATAATTATTTTCAGAACTTCTGGCTTTGTCTCTCACCTGTGGCACTTCTGCTCGCTCTTTTCTCAGTAAGGTTGCGGAAAAGTCCCATATAAAAACAGTCTAGAATGTGTTTTTCACAAGACGTTTTAGCCTAAACGGTGAACTAATTAATCAGTGCGAACCAGCCAGTGACACTGAAATGTATGTAATATTTTTCGAAGCAAGATTTTGGTTAACTAAATACAGTGTCGAGCCAGCAGTCTAATATAGAAACTTGTGTACCGTAGTCAGACGCTTTATCCATAATGCCGCTGGCCCTGCTGGAGAATGAGTGACGCACCATATTTTAATTGTCAAATTGACAGAGCAAGCGATGCAAACTTGGTGTTTTCAATGTTTAAAAAGGCTTCTCATGTTTGTCATTTAAACTTGAAAAAAGCACACTTGATTTGGCCTAACTAATATTTTATCAACCCCAATCAAAAAAGTTCGTTTGAATTATAATCTACATAATAAGTCACATTTCCAGTTGCTGAGGGATTCTTGTTCTGTGAAAGTGGCTCAAATTCAGATGTGGGATCTGTAGTTAAACAAGTACCTGCCAAATGACAAGATATGAGTTCCCATACCGGGAGTTGAACCCGGGCCACCTGGGTGAAAACCAGGAATCCTAACCGCTAGACCATATGGGAAGACACTACGGTACAAAAAACTTTACAGGCACATTGATAAAGGTCAATAAAACGCTGGTTCGCATTATGTCTGTTGTTGAAATTAAAAGCTCCATCGTTGCCTGCACCGAAAATTGACGTCCCTGCCTTTGAAGCAATGTGGAAATTAAAAGTTCTATAATTATTTTCAGAACTTCTGGCTTTGTCTCTCACCTGTGGCACTTCTGCTCGCTCTTTTCTCAGTAAGGTTGCGGAAAAGTCCCATATAAAAACAGTCTAGAATGTGTTTTTCACATGACGTTTTAGCCTAAACGGTGAACTAATTAATCAGTGCGAACCAGCCAGTGACACTGAAATGTATGTAATATTTTTCGAAGCAAGATTTTGGTTAACTAAATACAGTGTCGAGCCAGCAGTCTAACATAGAAACTTGTGTACCGTAGTCAGACGCTTTATCCATCGTGCCGCTGGCCCTGCTGGAGAATGAGTGACGCACCATATTTTAATTGTCAAATTGACAGAGCAAGCGATGCAAACTTGGTGTTTTCAATGTTTAAAAAGGCTTCTCATGTTTGTCATTTAAACTTGAAAAAAGCACACTTGATTTGGCCTAACTAATATTTTATCAACCCCAATCAAAAAAAGTTTGTTTGAATTATAATCTACATAATAAGTCACATTTCCAGTTGCTGAGGGATTCTTGTTCTGTGAAAGTGGCTCAAATTCAGATGTGGGATCTGTAGTTAAACAAGTACCTGCCAAATGACAAGATATGAGTTCCCATACCGGGAGTTGAACCCGGGCCACCTGGGTGAAAACCAGGAATCCTAACCGCTAGACCATATGGGAAGACACTACGGTACAAAAAACTTTACAGGCACATTGATAAAGGTCAATAAAACGCTGGTTCGCATTATGTCTGTTGTTGAAATTAAAAGCTCCATCGTTGCCTGCACGGAAAATTGACGTCCCTGCCTTTGAAGCAATGTGGAAATTAAAAGTTCTATAATTATTTTCAGAACTTCTGGCTTTGTCTCTCACCTGTGGCACTTCTGCTCGCTCTTTTCTCAGTAAGGTTGCGGAAAAGTCCCATATAAAAACAGTCTAGAATGTGTTTTTCACATGATGTTTTAGCCTAAACGGTGAACTAATTAATCAGTGGGAACCAGCCAGTGACACTGAAATGTATGTAATATTTTTCGAAGCAAGATTTTAGTTAACTAAATACAGTGTCGAGCCAGCAGTCTAACATAGAAACTTGTGTACCGTAGTCAGACGCTTTATCCATCGTGCCGCTGGCCCTGCTGGAGAATGCGTGACGCACCATATTTTAATTGTCAAATTGACTGAGCAAGCGATGCAAACTTGGTGTTTTCAATGTTTAAAAAGGCTTCTCATGTTTGTCATTTTAACTTGAAAAAAGCACACTTGATTTGGCCTAATTAATATTTTATCAACCCCAATCAAAAAAAGTTTGTTTGAATTATAATCTACATAATAAGTCACATTTCCAGTTGCTGAGGGATTCTTGTTCTGTGAAAGTGGCTCAAATTCAGATGTGGGATTTGTAGTTAAACAAGTACCTGCCAATTGAGAAGATATGAGTTCCCATACCGGGAGTTGATCCCAGGCCACCTGGGTGAAAACCAGGAATCCTAAACGCTAGACCATATGGGAAGACACTACGGTACAAAAAACTTTACGGGCACATTGATAAAGGTCAATAAAACGCTGGTTCGCATTATGTCTATTGTTGAAATTAAAAGCTCCATCGTTGCCTGCACCGAAAATTGACGTCCCTGCCTTTGAAGCAATGTGGAAATTAAAAGTTCTATAATTATTTTCAGAACTTCTGGCTTTGTCTCTCACCTGTGGCACTTCTGCTCGCTCTTTTCTCAGTAAGGTTGCGGAAAAGTCCCATATAAAAACAGTCTAGAATGTGTTTTTCACATGACGTTTTAGCCTAAACGGTGAACTAATTAATCAGTGCGAACCAGCCAGTGACACTGAAATGTATGTAATATTTTTCGAAGCAAGATTTTGGTTAACTAAATACAGTGTCGAGCCAGCAGTCTAACATAGAAACTTGTGTACCGTAGTCAGACGCTTTATCCATCGTGCCGCTGGCCCTGCTGGAGAATGAGTGACGCACCATATTTTAATTGTCAAATTGACAGAGCAAGCGATGCAAACTTGGTGTTTTCAATGTTTAAAAAGGCTTCTCATGTTTGTCATTTAAACTTGAAAAAAGCACACTTGATTTGGCCTAACTAATATTTTATCAACCCCAATCAAAAAAAGTTCGTTTGAATTATAATCTACATAATAAGTCACATTTCCAGTTGCTGAGGGATTCTTGTTCTGTGAAAGTGGCTCAAATTCAGATGTGGGATCTGTAGTTAAACAAGTACCTGCCAAATGACAAGATATGAGTTCCCATACCAGGAGTTGAACCCGGGCCACCTGGGTGAAAACCAGGAATCCTAACCGCTAGACCATATGGGAAGACACTACGGTACAAAAAACTTTACAGGCACATTGATAAAGGTCAATAAAACGCTGGTTCGCATTATGTCTGTTGTTGAAATTAAAAGCTCCATCGTTGCCTGCACCGAAAATTGACGTCCCTGCCTTTGAAGCAATGTGGAAATTAAAAGTTCTATAATTATTTTCAGAACTTCTGGCTTTGTCTCTCACCTGTGGCACTTCTGCTCGCTCTTTTCTCAGTAAGGTTGCGGAAAAGTCCCATATAAAAACAGTCTAGAATGTGTTTTTCACATGACGTTTTAGCCTAAACGGTGAACTAATTAATCAGTGCGAACCAGCCAGTGACACTGAAATGTATGTAATATTTTTCGAAGCAAGATTTTGGTTAACTAAATACAGTGTCGAGCCAGCAGTCTAACATAGAAACTTGTGTACCGTAGTCAGACGCTTTATCCATCGTGCCGCTGGCCCTGCTGGAGAATGAGTGACGCACCATATTTTAATTGTCAAATTGACAGAGCAAGCGATGCAAACTTGGTGTTTTCAATGTTTAAAAAGGCTTCTCATGTTTGTCATTTAAACTTGAAAAAAGCACACTTGATTTGGCCTAACTAATATTTTATCAACCCCAATCAAAAAAGTTTGTTTGAATTATAATCTACATAATAAGTCACATTTCCAGTTGCTGAGGGATTCTTGTTCTGTGAAAGTGGCTCAAATTCAGATGTGGGATCTGTAGTTAAACAAGTACCTGCCAAATGACAAGATATGAGTTCCCATACCGGGAGTTGAACCCGGGCCACCTGGGTGAAAACCAGGAATCCTAACCGCTAGACCATATGGGAAGACACTACGGTACAAAAAACTTTACAGGCACATTGATAAAGGTCAATAAAACGCTGGTTCGCATTATGTCTGTTGTTGAAATTAAAAGCTCCATCGTTGCCTGCACCGAAAATTGACGTCCCTGCCTTTGAAGCAATGTGGAAATTAAAAGTTCTATAATTATTTTCAGAACTTCTGGCTTTGTCTCTCACCTGTGGCACTTCTGCTCGCTCTTTTCTCAGTAAGGTTGCGGAAAAGTCCCATATAAAAACAGTCTAGAATGTGTTTTTCACATGACGTTTTAGCCTAAACGGTGAACTAATTAATCAGTGCGAACCAGCCAGTGACACTGAAATGTATGTAATATTTTTCGAAGCAAGATTTTGGTTAACTAAATACAGTGTCGAGCCAGCAGTCTAACATAGAAACTTGTGTACCGTAGTCAGACGCTTTATCCATCGTGCCGCTGGCCCTGCTGGAGAATGAGTGACGCACCATATTTTAATTGTCAAATTGACAGAGCAAGCGATGCAAACTTGGTGTTTTCAATGTTTAAAAAGGCTTCTCATGTTTGTCATTTAAACTTGAAAAAAGCACACTTGATTTGGCCTAACTAATATTTTATCAACCCCAATCAAAAAAAGTTTGTTTGAATTATAATCTACATAATAAGTCACATTTCCAGTTGCTGAGGGATTCTTGTTCTGTGAAAGTGGCTCAAATTCAGATGTGGGATCTGTAGTTAAACAAGTACCTGCCAAATGACAAGATATGAGTTCCCATACCGGGAGTTGAACCCGGGCCACCTGGGTGAAAACCAGGAATCCTAACCGCTAGACCATATGGGAAGACACTACGGTACAAAAAACTTTACAGGCACATTGATAAAGGTCAATAAAACGCTGGTTCGCATTATGTCTGTTGTTGAAATTAAAAGCTCCATCGTTGCCTGCACCGAAAATTGACGTCCCTGCCTTTGAAGCAATGTGGAAATTAAAAGTTCTATAATTATTTTCAGAACTTCTGGCTTTGTCTCTCACCTGTGGCACTTCTGCTCGCTCTTTTCTCAGTAAGGTTGCGGAAAAGTCCCATATAAAAACAGTCTAGAATGTGTTTTTCACATGACGTTTTAGCCTAAACGGTGAACTAATTAATCAGTGCGAACCAGCCAGTGACACTGAAATGTATGTAATATTTTTCGAAGCAAGATTTTGGTTAACTAAATACAGTGTCGAGCCAGCAGTCTAACATAGAAACTTGTGTACCGTAGTCAGACGCTTTATCCATCGTGCCGCTGGCCCTGCTGGAGAATGAGTGACGCACCATATTTTAATTGTCAAATTGACAGAGCAAGCGATGCAAACTTGGTGTTTTCAATGTTTAAAAAGGCTTCTCATGTTTGTCATTTAAACTTGAAAAAAGCACACTTGATTTGGCCTAACTAATATTTTATCAACCCCAATCAAAAAAAGTTCGTTTGAATTATAATCTACATAATAAGTCACATTTCCAGTTGCTGAGGGATTCTTGTTCTGTGAAAGTGGCTCAAATTCAGATGTGGGATCTGTAGTTAAACAAGTACCTGCCAAATGACAAGATATGAGTTCCCATACCGGGAGTTGAACCCGGGCCACCTGGGTGAAAACCAGGAATCCTAACCGCTAGACCATATGGGAAGACACTACGGTACAAAAAACTTTACAGGCACATTGATAAAGGTCAATAAAACGCTGGTTCGCATTATGTCTGTTGTTGAAATTAAAAAGCTCCATCGTTGCCTGCACCGAAAATTGACGTCCCTGCCTTTGAAGCAATGTGGAAATTAAAAGTTCAATAATTATTTTCAGAACTTCTGGCTTTGTCTCTCACCTGTGGCACTTCTGCTCGCTCTTTTCTCAGTAAGGTTGCGGAAAAGTCCCATATAAAAACAGTCTAGAATGTGTTTTTCACATGACGTTTTAGCCTAAACTGTGAACTAATTAATCAGTGCGAACCAGCCAGTGACACTGAAATGTATGTAATATTTTTCGAAAGCAAGATTTTGGTTAACTAAATACAGTGTCGAGCCAGCAGTCTAACATAGAAACTTGTGTACCGTAGTCAGACGCTTTATCCATCGTGCCGCTGGCACTGCTGGAGAATGAGTGACGCACCATATTTTAATTGTCAAATTGACAGAGCAAGCGATGCAAACTTGGTGTTTTGAATGTTTAAAAAGGCTTCTAATGTTTGTCATTTAAACTTGAAAAAAGCACACTTGATTTGGCCTAACTAATATTTTATCAACCCCAATCAAAAAAAGTTTGTTTGAATTATAATCTACATAATAAGTCACATTTCCAGTTGCTGAGGGATTCTTGTTCTGTGAAAGTGGCTCAAATTCAGATCTGGGATCTGTAGTTAAAACAAGTACCTGCCAAATGACAAGATATGAGTTCCCATACCGGGAGTTGAACCCGGGCCACCTGGGTGAAAACCAGGAATCCTAACCGCTAGACCATATGGGAAGACACTACAGTACAAAAAACTTTATGGGCACATTGATAAAGGTCAATAAAACGCTGGTTCGCATTATGTCTGTTGTTGAAATTAAAAGCTCCATCGTTGCCTGCACCGAAAATTGACGTCCCTGCCTTTGAAGCAATGTGGAAATTAAAAGTTCTATAATTATTTTCAGAACTTCTGGCTTTGTCTCTCACCTGTGGCACTTCTGCTCGCTCTTTTCTCAGTAAGGTTGCGGAAAAGTCCCATATAAAAACAGTCTAGAATGTGTTTTTCACATGACGTTTTAGCCTAAACGGTGAACTAATTAATCAGTGCGAACCAGCCAGTGACACTGAAATGTATGTAATATTTTTCGAAGCAAGATTTTGGTTAACAAAATACAGTGTCGAGCCAGCAGTCTAACATAGAAACTTGTGTACCGTAGTCAGACGCTTTATCCATCGTGCCGCTGGCCCTGCTGGAGAATGAGTGACGCACCATATTTTAATTGTCAAATTGACAGAGCAAGCGATGCAAACTTGGTGTTTTCAATGTTTAAAAAGGCTTCTCATGTTTGTCATTTAAACTTGAAAAAAGCACACTTGATTTGGCCTAACTAATATTTTATCAACCCCAATCAAAAAAAGTTTGTTTGAATTATAATCTACATAATAAGTCACATTTCCAGTTGCTGAGGGATTCTTGTTCTGTGAAAGTGGCTCAAATTCAGATGTGGGATCTGTAGTTAAACAAGTACCTGCCAAATGACAAGATATGAGTTCCCATACCGGGAGTTGAACCCGGGCCACCTGGGTGAAAACCAGGAATCCTAACCGCTAGACCATATGGGAAGACACTACGGTACAAAAAACTTTACAGGCACATTGATAAAGGTCAATAAAACGCTGGTTCGCATTATGTCTGTTGTTGAAATTAAAAGCTCCATCGTTGCCTGCACCGAAAATTGACGTCCCTGCCTTTGAAGCAATGTGGAAATTAAAAGTTCTATAATTATTTTCAGAACTTCTGGCTTTGTCTCTCACCTGTGGCACTTCTGCTCGCTCTTTTCTCAGTAAGGTTGCGGAAAAGTCCCATATAAAAACAGTCTAGAATGTGTTTTTCACATGACGTTTTAGCCTAAACGGTGAACTAATTAATCAGTGCGAACCAGCCAGTGACACTGAAATGTATGTAATATTTTTCGAAGCAAGATTTTGGTTAACTAAATACAGTGTCGAGCCAGCAGTCTAACATAGAAACTTGTGTACCGTAGTCAGACGCTTTATCCATCGTGCCGCTGGCCCTGCTGGAGAATGAGTGACGCACCATATTTTAATTGTCAAATTGACAGAGCAAGCGATGCAAACTTGGTGTTTTCAATGTTTAAAAAGGCTTCTCATGTTTGTCATTTAAACTTGAAAAAAGCACACTTGATTTGGCCTAACTAATATTTTATCAACCCCAATCAAAAAAGTTTGTTTGAATTATAATCTACATAATAAGTCACATTTCCAGTTGCTGAGGGATTCTTGTTCTGTGAAAGTGGCTCAAATTCAGATGTGGGATCTGTAGTTAAACAAGTACCTGCCAAATGACAAGATATGAGTTCCCATACCGGGAGTTGAACCCGGGCCACCTGGGTGAAAACCAGGAATCCTAACCGCTAGACCATATGGGAAGACACTACGGTACAAAAAACTTTACAGGCACATTGATAAAGGTCAATAAAACGCTGGTTCGCATTATGTCTGTTGTTGAAATTAAAAGCTCCATCGTTGCCTGCACCGAAAATTGACGTCCCTGCCTTTGAAGCAATGTGGAAATTAAAAGTTCTATAATTATTTTCAGAACTTCTGGCTTTGTCTCTCACCTGTGGCACTTCTGCTCGCTCTTTTCTCAGTAAGGTTGCGGAAAAGTCCCATATAAAAACAGTCTAGAATGTGTTTTTCACATGACGTTTTAGCCTAAACGGTGAACTAATTAATCAGTGCGAACCAGCCAGTGACACTGAAATGTATGTAATATTTTTCGAAGCAAGATTTTGGTTAACTAAATACAGTGTCGAGCCAGCAGTCTAACATAGAAACTTGTGTACCGTAGTCAGACGCTTTATCCATCGTGCCGCTGGCCCTGCTGGAGAATGAGTGACGCACCATATTTTAATTGTCAAATTGACAGAGCAAGCGATGCAAACTTGGTGTTTTCAATGTTTAAAAAGGCTTCTCAAGTTTGTCATTTAAACTTGAAAAAAGCACACTTGATTTGGCCTAACTGATATTTTATCAACCCCAATCAAAAAAAGTTTGTTTGAATTATAATCTACATAATAAGTCACATTTCCAGTTGCTGAGGGATTCATGTTCTGTGAAAGTTGCTCAAATTCAGATGTGGGATCTGTAGTTAAACAAGTACCTGCCAAATGAAAAGATATGAGTTCCCATACCGGGAGTTGAACCCGGGCCAACTGGGTGAAAACCAGGAATCATAACCGCTGGACCACATGGGAAGATGCTACGGTACAAAAAACTTTACAGGCACATTGATAAAGGTCAATAAAACGATGGTTTGCATTATGTCTGTTGTTGAAATTAAAAGCTCCATCATTGCCTGCACCGAAAATTGACGTCCCTGCCTTTGAAGCAATGTGGAAATTAAAAGTTCTATAATGATTTTCAGAACTTCTGGCTTTGTCTCTCACCTGTGGCACTTCTGCTCGCTCTTTTCTCAGTAAGGTTGCGGAAAAGTCCCATATAAAAACAGTCTAGAATGTGTTTTTCACATGACGTTTTAGCCTAAACGGTGAACTAATTAATCAGTGCGAACCAGCCAGTGACACTGAAATGTATGTAATATTTTTCGAAGCAAGATTTTGGTTAACTAAATACAGTGTCGAGCCAGCAGTCTAACATAGAAACTTGTGTACCGTAGTCAGACGCTTTATCCATCGTGCCGCTGGCCCTGCTGGAGAATGAGTGACGCACCATATTTTAATTGTCAAATTGACAGAGCAAGCGATGCAAACTTGGTGTTTTCAATGTTTAAAAAGGCTTCTCATGTTTGTCATTTAAACTTGAAAAAAGCACACTTGATTTGGCCTAACTAATATTTTATCAACCCCAATCAAAAAAAGTTTGTTTGAATTATAATCTACATAATAAGTCACATTTCCAGTTGCTGAGGGATTCTTGTTCTGTGAAAGTGGCTCAAATTCAGATGTGGGATCTGTAGTTAAACAAGTACCTGCCAAATGACAAGATATGAGTTCCCATACCGGGAGTTGAACCCGGGCCACCTGGGTGAAAACCAGGAATCCTAACCGCTAGACCATATGGGAAGACACTACGGTACAAAAAACTTTACGGGCACATTGATAAAGGTCAATAAAACGCTGGTTCGCATTATGTCTGTTGTTGAAATTAAAAGCTCCATCGTTGCCTGCACCGAAAATTGACGTCCCTGCCTTTGAAGCAATGTGGAAATTAAAAGTTCTATAATTATTTTCAGAACTTCTGGCTTTGTCTCTCACCTGTGGCACTTCTGCTCGCTCTTTTCTCAGTAAGGTTGCGGAAAAGTCCCATATAAAAACAGTCTAGAATGTGTTTTTCACATGATGTTTTAGCCTAAACGGTGAACTAATTAATCAGTGGGAACCAGCCAGTGACACTGAAATGTATGTAATATTTTTGAAAGCATGATTTTTGTTAACTAAATACAGTGTTGAGCCAGCAGTCTAACATAGAAACTTGTGTACCGTAGTCAGACGCTTTATCCATCGTGCCGCTGGCCCTGCTGGAGAATGAGTGACGCACCATATTTTAATTGTCAAATTGACAGAGCAAGCGATGCAAACTTGGTGTTTTCAATGTTTAAAAAGGCTTCTCATGTTTGTCATTTAAACTTGAAAAAAGCACACTTGATTTGGCCTAACTAATATTTTATCAACCCCAATCAAAAAAAGTTTGTTTGAATTATAATCTACATAATAAGTCACATTTCCAGTTGCTGAGGGATTCTTGGTCTGTGAAAGTGGCTCAAATTCAGGATCTGTAGTTAAACAAGTACCTGCCAAATGACAAGATATGAGTTCCCATACCGGGAGTTGAACCCGGGCCACCTGGGTGAAAACTAGGAATCCTAACCGCTAGACCATATGGGAAGACACTACGGTACAAAAAACTTTACAGGCACATTGATAAAGGTCAATAAAACGCTGGTTCGCATTATGTCTGTTGTTGAAATTAAAAGCTCCATCGTTGCCTGCACCGAAAATTGACGTCCCTGCCTTTGAAGCAATGTGGAAATTAAAAGTTCTATAATTATTTTCAGAACTTCTGGCTTTGTCTCTCACCTGTGGCACTTCTGCTCGCTCTTTTCTCAGTAAGGTTGCGGAAAAGTCCCATATAAAAACAGTCTAGAATGTGTTTTTCACATGACGTTTTAGCCTAAACGGTGAACTAATTAATCAGTGCGAACCAGCCAGTGACACTGAAATGTATGTAATATTTTTCGAAGCAAGATTTTGGTTAACTAAATACAGTGTCGAGCCAGCAGTCTAACATAGAAACTTGTGTACCGTAGTCAGACGCTTTATCCATCGTGCCGCTGGCCCTGCTGGAGAATGAGTGACGCACCATATTTTAATTGTCAAATTGACAGAGCAAGCGATGCAAACTTGGTGTTTTCAATGTTTAAAAAGGCTTCTCATGTTTGTCATTTAAACTTGAAAAAAGCACACTTGATTTGGCCTAACTAATATTTTATCAACCCCAATCAAAAAAAGTTCGTTTGAATTATAATCTACATAATAAGTCACATTTCCAGTTGCTGAGGGATTCTTGTTCTGTGAAAGTGGCTCAAATTCAGATGTGGGATCTGTAGTTAAACAAGTACCTGCCAAATGACAAGATATGAGTTCCCATACCGGGAGTTGAACCCGGGCCACCTGGGTGAAAACCAGGAATCCTAACCGCTAGACCATATGGGAAGACACTACGGTACAAAAAACTTTACAGGCACATTGATAAAGGTCAATAAAACGCTGGTTCGCATTATGTCTGTTGTTGAAATTAAAAGCTCCATCGTTGCCTGCACCGAAAATTGACGTCCCTGCCTTTGAAGCAATGTGGAAATTAAAAGTTCTATAATTATTTTCAGAACTTCTGGCTTTGTCTCTCACCTGTGGCACTTCTGCTCGCTCTTTTCTCAGTAAGGTTGCGGAAAAGTCCCATATAAAAACAGTCTAGAATGTGTTTTTCACATGACGTTTTAGCCTAAACGGTGAACTAATTAATCAGTGCGAACCAGCCAGTGACACTGAAATGTATGTAATATTTTTCGAAGCAAGATTTTGGTTAACTAAATACAGTGTCGAGCCAGCAGTCTAACATAGAAACTTGTGTACCGTAGTCAGACGCTTTATCCATCGTGCCGCTGGCCCTGCTGTAGAATGAGTGACGCACCATATTTTAATTGTCAAATTGACAGAGCAAGCGATGCAAACTTGGTGTTTTCAATGTTTAAAAAGGCTTCTCATGTTTGTCATTTAAACTTGAAAAAAGAACACTTGATTTGGCCTAACTAATATTTTATCAACCCCAATAAAAAAAAGTTCGTTTGAATTATAATCTACATAATAAGTCACATTTCCAGTTGCTGAGGGATTCTTGTTCTGTGAAAGTGGCTCAAATTCAGATGTGGGATCTGTAGTTAAACAAGTACCTGCCAAATGACAAGATATGAGTTCCCATACCGGGAGTTGAACCCGGGCCACCTGGGTGAAAAAAAGGAATCCTAACCGCTAGACCATATGTGAAGACGCTACGGTACAAAAAACTTTACAGGCACATTGATAAAGGTCAATAAAACGCTGGTTTGCATTATGTCTGTTGTTGAAATTAAAAGCTCCATCGTTGCCTGCACCGAAAATTGACGTCCCTGCCTTTGAAGCAATGTGGAAATTAAAAGTTCTATAATTATTTTCAGAACTTCTGGCTTTGTCTCTCACCTGTGGCACTTCTGCTCGCTCTTTTCTCAGTAAGGTTGCGGAAAAGTCCCATATAAAAACAGTCTAGAATGTGTTTTTCACATGACGTTTTAGCCTAAACGGTGAACTAATTAATCAGTGCGAACCAGCCAGTGACACTGAAATGTATGTCATATTTTTCAAAGCAAGATTTTGGTTAACTAAATACAGTGTCGAGCCAGCAGTCTAACATAGAAACTTGTGTACCGTAGTCAGACGCTTTATCCATTGTGCCGCTGAACCTGCTGGAGAATGAGTGACGCACCATATTTTAATTGTCAAATTGACAGAGCAAGCGATGCAAACTTGGTGTTTTCAATGTTTAAAAAGGCTTCTCATGTTTGTCATTTAAACTTGAAAAAAGCACACTTGATTTGGCCTAACTAATATTTTATCAACCCCAATCAAAAAAAGTTTGTTTGAATTATAATCTACATAATAAGTCACATTTCCAGTTGCTGAGGGATTCTTGTTCTGTGAAAGTGGCTCAAATTCAGATGTGGGATCTGTAGTTAAACAAGTACCTGCCAAATGACAAGATATGAGTTCCCATACCGGGAGTTGAACCCGGGCCACCTGGGTGAAAACCAGGAATCCTAACCGCTAGACCATATGGGAAGACACTACGGTACAAAAAACTTTACAGGCACATTGATAAAGGTCAATAAAACGCTGGTTCGCATTATGTCTGTTGTTGAAATTAAAAGCTCCATCGTTGCCTGCACCGAAAATTGACGTCCCTGCCTTTGAAGCAATGTGGAAATTAAAAGTTCTATAATTATTTTCAGAACTTCTGGCTTTGTCTCTCACCTGTGGCACTTCTGCTCGCTCTTTTCTCAGTAAGGTTGCGGAAAAGTCCCATATAAAAACAGTCTAGAATGTGTTTTTCACATGACGTTTTAGCCTAAACGGTGAACTAATTAATCAGTGCGAACCAGCCAGTGACACTGAAATGTATGTAATATTTTTCGAAGCAAGATTTTGGTTAACTAAATACAGTGTCGAGCCAGCAGTCTAACATAGAAACTTGTGTACCGTAGTCAGACGCTTTATCCATCGTGCCGCTGGCCCTGCTGGAGAATGAGTGACGCACCATATTTTAATTGTCAAATTGACAGAGCAAGCGATGCAAACTTGGTGTTTTCAATGTTTAAAAAGGCTTCTCATGTTTGTCATTTAAACTTGAAAAAAGCACACTTGATTTGGCCTAACTAATATTTTATCAACCCCAATCAAAAAAAGTTTGTTTGAATTATAATCTACATAATAAGTCACATTTCCAGTTGCTGAGGGATTCTTGTTCTGTGAAAGTGGCTCAAATTCAGATGTGGGATCTGTAGTTAAACAAGTACCTGCCAAATGACAAGATATGAGTTCCCATACCGGGAGTTGAACCCGGGCCACCTGGGTGAAAACCAGGAATCCTAACCGCTAGACCATATGGGAAGACACTACGGTACAAAAAACTTTACAGGCACATTGATAAAGGTCAATAAAACGCTGGTTCGCATTATGTCTGTTGTTGAAATTAAAAGCTCCATCGTTGCCTGCACCGAAAATTGACGTCCCTGCCTTTGAAGCAATGTGGAAATTAAAAGTTCTATAATTATTTTCAGAACTTCTGGCTTTGTCTCTCACCTGTGGCACTTCTGCTCGCTCTTTTCTCAGTAAGGTTGCGGAAAAGTCCCATATAAAAACAGTCTAGAATGTGTTTTTCACATGACATTTTAGCCTAAACAGTGAACTAATTAATCAGTGCGAACCAGCCAGTGACACTGAAATGTATGTAATATTTTTCGAAGCAAGATTTTGGTTAACTAAATACAGTGTCGAGCCAGCAGTCTAACATAGAAACTTGTGTACCGTAGTCAGACGCTTTATCCATCGTGCCGCTGGCCCTGCTGGAGAATGAGTGACGCACCATATTTTAATTGTCAAATTGACAGAGCAAGCGATGCAAACTTGGTGTTTTCAATGTTTAAAAAGGCTTCTCATGTTTGTCATTTAAACTTGAAAAAAGCACACTTGATTTGGCCTAACTAATATTTTATCAACCCCAATCAAAAAAAGTTTGTTTGAATTATAATCTACATAATAAGTCACATTTCCAGTTGCTGAGGGATTCTTGTTCTGTGAAAGTGGCTCAAATTCAGATGTGGGATCTGTAGTTAAACAAGTACCTGCCAAATGACAAGATATGAGTTCCCATACCGGGAGTTGAACCCGGGCCACCTGGGTGAAAACCAGGAATCCTAACCGCTAGACCATATGGGAAGACACTACGGTACAAAAAACTTTACAGGCACATTGATAAAGGTCAATAAAACGCTGGTTCGCATTATGTCTGTTGTTGAAATTAAAAGCTCCATCGTTGCCTGCACCGAAAATTGACGTCCCTGCCTTTGAAGCAATGTGGAAATTAAAAGTTCTATAATTATTTTCAGAACTTCTGGCTTTGTCTCTCACCTGTGGCACTTCTGCTCGCTCTTTTCTCAGTAAGGTTGCGGAAAAGTCCCATATAAAAACAGTCTAGAATGTGTTTTTCACATGATATTTTAGCCTAAACAGTGAACTAATTAATCAGTGCGAACCAGCCAGTGACACTGAAATGTATGTAATATTTTTCGAAGCAAGATTTTGGTTAACTAAATACAGTGTCGAGCCAGCAGTCTAACATAGAAACTTGTGTACCGTAGTCAGACGCTTTATCCATCGTGCCGCTGGCCCTGCTGGAGAATGAGTGACGCACCATATTTTAATTGTCAAATTGACAGAGCAAGCGATGCAAACTTGGTGTTTTCAATGTTTAAAAAGGCTTCTCATGTTTGTCCTTTAAACTTGAAAAAAGCACACTTGATTTGGCCTAACTAATATTTTATCAACCCCAATCAAAAAAAGTTCGTTTGAATTATAATCTACATAATAAGTCACATTTCCAGTTGCTGAGGGATTCTTGTTCTGTGAAAGTGGCTCAAATTCAGATGTGGGATCTGTAGTTAAACAAGTACCTGCCAAATGACAAGATATGAGTTCCCATACCGGGAGTTGAACCCGGGCCACCTGGGTGAAAACCAGGAATCCTAACCGCTAGACCATATGGGAAGACACTACGGTACAAAAAACTTTACAGGCACATTGATAAAGGTCAATAAAACGCTGGTTCGCATTATGTCTGTTGTTGAAATTAAAAGCTCCATCGTTGCCTGCACCGAAAATTGACGTCCCTGCCTTTGAAGCAATGTGGAAATTAAAAGTTCTATAATTATTTTCAGAACTTCTGGCTTTGTCTCTCACCTGTGGCACTTCTGCTCGCTCTTTTCTCAGTAAGGTTGCGGAAAAGTCCCATATAAAAACAGTCTAGAATGTGTTTTTCACATGACATTTTAGCCTAAACAGTGAACTAATTAATCAGTGCGAACCAGCCAGTGACACTGAAATGTATGTAATATTTTTCGAAGCAAGATTTTGGTTAACTAAATACAGTGTCGAGCCAGCAGTCTAACATAGAAACTTGTGTACCGTAGTCAGACGCTTTATCCATCGTGCCGCTGGCCCTGCTGGAGAATGAGTGACGCACCATATTTTAATTGTCAAATTGACAGAGCAAGCGATGCAAACTTGGTGTTTTCAATGTTTAAAAAGGCTTCTCATGTTTGTCATTTAAACTTGAAAAAAGCACACTTGATTTGGCCTAACTAATATTTTATCAACCCCAATCAAAAAAAGTTTGTTTGAATTATAATCTACATAATAAGTCACATTTCCAGTTGCTGAGGGATTCTTGTTCTGTGAAAGTGGCTCAAATTCAGATGTGGGATCTGTAGTTAAACAAGTACCTGCCAAATGAGAAGATATGAGTTCCCATACTGGGAGTTGAACACGGGCCACCTGGGTGAAAAGCAGGAATCCTAACCGCTAGACCATATGGGAAGACGCTACGGTACAAAAAACTTTACAGGCACATTGATAAAGGTCAAAAAAACGCTGGTTCGCATTATGTCTGTTGTTGAAATTAAAAGCTCCATCGTTGCCTGCACCGAAAATTGACGTCCCTGCCTTTGAAGCAATGTGGAAATTAAAAGTTCTATAATTATTTTCAGAACTTCTGGCTTTGTCTCTCACCTGTGGCACTTCTGCTCGCTCTTTTCTCAGTAAGGTTGCGGAAAAGTCCCATATAAAAACAGTCTAGAATGTGTTTTTCACATGACGTTTTAGCCTAAACGGTGAACTAATTAATCAGTGCGAACCAGCCAGTGACACTGAAATGTATGTAATATTTTTCGAAGCAAGATTTTGGTTAACTAAATACAGTGTCGAGCCAGCAGTCTAACATAGAAACTTGTGTACCGTAGTCAGACGCTTTATCCATCGTGCCGCTGGCCCTGCTGTAGAATGAGTGACGCACCATATTTTAATTGTAAAATTGACAGAGCAAGCGATGCAAACTTGGTCTTTTCAATGTTTAAAAAGGCTTCTCATGTTTGTCATTTAAACTTGAAAAAAGCACACTTGATTTGGCCTAACTAATATTTTATCAACCCAATCAAAAAAGTTGTTTGAATTATAATCTACATAATAAGTCACATTTCCAGTTGCTGAGGGATTCTTGTTCTGTGAAAGTGGCTCAAATTCAGATGTGGGATCTGTAGTTAAACAAGTACCTGCCAAATGACAAGATATGAGTTCCCATACCAGGAGTTGAACCCGGGCCACCTGGGTGAAAACCAGGAATCCTAACCGCTAGACCATATGGGAAGACACTACGGTACAAAAAACTTTACAGGCACATTGATAAAGGTCAATAAAACGCTGGTTCGCATTATGTCTGTTGTTGAAATTAAAAGCTCCATCGTTGCCTGCACCGAAAATTGACGTCCCTGCCTTTGAAGCAATGTGGAAATTAAAAGTTCTATAATTATTTTCAGAACTTCTGGCTTTGTCTCTCACCTGTGGCACTTCTGCTCGCTCTTTTCTCAGTAAGGTTGCGGAAAAGTCCCATATAAAAACAGTCTAGAATGTGTTTCTCACATGACATTTTAGCCTAAAGAGTGAACTAATTAATCAGTGCGAACCAGCCAGTGACACTGAAATGTATGTAATATTTTTCGAAGCAAGATTTTGGTTAACTAAATACAGTGTCGAGCCAGCAGTCTAACATAGAAACTTGTGTACCGTAGTCAGACGCTTTATCCATCGTGCCGCTGGCCCTGCTGGAGAATGAGTGACACACCATATTTTAATTGTCAAATTGACAGAGCAAGCGATGCAAACTTTGTGTTTTCAATGTTTAAAAAGGCTTCTCATGTTTGTCATTTAAACTTGAAAAAAGCACACTTGATTTGGCCTAACTAATATTTTATCAACCCCAATCAAAAAAGTTTGTTTGAATTATAATCTACATAATAAGTCACATTTCCAGTTGCTGAGGGATTCTTGTTATGTGAAAGTGGCTCAAATTCAGATGTGGGATCTGTAGTTAAACACATACCTGCCAAATGAGAAGATATGAGTTCCCATACCGGGAGATGAACCCAGGCCACCTGAGTGAAAACCAGGAATCCTAACCGCTAGACCATATGGGAAGACACTACAGTACAAAAAACTTTATGGGCACATTGATAAAGGTCAATAAAACGCTGGTTCGCATTATGTCTGTTGTTGAAATTAAAAAGCTCCATCGTTGCCTGCACCGAAAATTGACGTCCCTGCCTTTGAAGCAATGTGGAAATTAAAAGTTCAATAATTATTTTCAGAACTTCTGGCTTTGTCTCTCACCTGTGGCACTTCTGCTCGCTCTTTTCTCAGTAAGGTTGCGGAAAAGTCCCATATAAAAACAGTCTAGAATGTGTTTTTCACATGACGTTTTAGCCTAAACGGTGAACTAATTAATCAGTGCGAACCAGCCAGTGACACTGAAATGTATGTAATATTTTTCGAAGCAAGATTTTGGTTAACTAAATACAGTGTCGAGCCAGCAGTCTAACATAGAAACTTGTGTACCGTAGTCAGACGCTTTATCCATCGTGCCGCTGGCCCTGCTGGAGAATGAGTGACGCACCATATTTTAATTGTCAAATTGACAGAGCAAGCGATGCAAACTTGGTGTTTTCAATGTTTAAAAAGGCTTCTCATGTTTGTCCTTTAAACTTGAAAAAAGCACACTTGATTTGGCCTAACTAATATTTTATCAACCCCAATCAAAAAAAGTTCGTTTGAATTATAATCTACATAATAAGTCACATTTCCAGTTGCTGAGGGATTCTTGTTCTGTGAAAGTGGCTCAAATTCAGATGTGGGATCTGTAGTTAAACAAGTACCTGCCAAATGACAAGATATGAGTTCCCATACCGGGAGTTGAACCCGGGCCACCTGGGTGAAAACCAGGAATCCTAACCGCTAGACCATATGGGAAGACACTACGGTACAAAAAACTTTACAGGCACATTGATAAAGGTCAATAAAACGCTGGTTCGCATTATGTCTGTTGTTGAAATTAAAAGCTCCATCGTTGCCTGCACCGAAAATTGACGTCCCTGCCTTTGAAGCAATGTGGAAATTAAAAGTTCTATAATTATTTTCAGAACTTCTGGCTTTGTCTCTCACCTGTGGCACTTCTGCTCGCTCTTTTCTCAGTAAGGTTGCGGAAAAGTCCCATATAAAAACAGTCTAGAATGTGTTTTTCACATGACGTTTTAGCCTAAACGGTGAACTAATTAATCAGTGCGAACCAGCCAGTGACACTGAAATGTATGTAATATTTTTCGAAGCAAGATTTTGGTTAACTAAATACAGTGTCGAGCCAGCAGTCTAACATAGAAACTTGTGTACCGTAGTCAGACGCTTTATCCATCGTGCCGCTGGCCCTGCTGGAGAATGAGTGACGCACCATATTTTAATTGTCAAATTGACAGAGCAAGCGATGCAAACTTGGTGTTTTCAATGTTTAAAAAGGCTTCTCATGTTTGTCATTTAAACTTGAAAAAAGCACACTTGATTTGGCCTAACTAATATTTTATCAACCCCAATCAAAAAAGTTTGTTTGAATTATAATCTACATAATAAGTCACATTTCCAGTTGCTGAGGGATTCTTGTTCTGTGAAAGTGGCTCAAATTCAGATGTGGGATCTGTAGTTAAACAAGTACCTGCCAAATGACAAGATATGAGTTCCCATACCGGGAGTTGAACCCGGGCCACCTGGGTGAAAACCAGGAATCCTAACCGCTAGACCATATGGGAAGACACTACGGTACAAAAAACTTTACAGGGCACATTGATAAAGGTCAATAAAACGCTGGTTCGCATTATGTCTGTTGTTGAAATTAAAAGCTCCATCGTTGCCTGCACCGAAAATTGACGTCCCTGCCTTTGAAGCAATGTGGAAATTAAAAGTTCTATAATTATTTTCAGAACTTCTGGCTTTGTCTCTCACCTGTGGCACTTCTGCTCGCTCTTTTCTCAGTAAGGTTGCGGAAAAGTCCCATATAAAAACAGTCTAGAATGTGTTTTTCACATGACGTTTTAGCCTAAACGGTGAACTAATTAATCAGTGCGAACCAGCCAGTGACACTGAAATGTATGTAATATTTTTCGAAGCAAGATTTTGGTTAACTAAATACAGTGTCGAGCCAGCAGTCTAACTTAGAAACTTGTGTACCGTAGTCAGACGCTTTATCCATCGTGCCGCTGGCCCTGCTGTAGAATGAGTGACGCACCATATTTTAATTGTCAAATTGACAGAGCAAGCGATGCAAACTTGGTGTTTTCAATGTTTAAAAAGGCTTCTCATGTTTGTCCTTTAAACTTGAAAAAAGCACACTTGATTTGGCCTAACTAATATTTTATCAACCCCAATCAAAAAAGTTCGTTTGAATTATAATCTACATAATAAGTCACATTTCCAGTTGCTGAGGGATTATTGTTCTGTGAAAGTGGCTCAAATTCAGATGTGGGATCTGTAGTTAAACAAGTACCTGCCAAATGACAAGATATGAGTTCCCATACCGGGAGTTGAACCCGGGCCACCTGGGTGAAAACCAGGAATCCTAACCGCTAGACCATATGGGAAGACACTACGGTACAAAAAACTTTACAGGCACATTGATAAAGGTCAATAAAACGCTGGTTCGCATTATGTCTGTTGTTGAAATTAAAAGCTCCATCGTTGCCTGCACCGAAAATTGACGTCCCTGCCTTTGAAGCAATGTGGAAATTAAAAGTTCTATAATTATTTTCAGAACTTCTGGCTTTGTCTCTCACCTGTGGCACTTCTGCTCGCTCTTTTCTCAGTAAGGTTGCGGAAAAGTCCCATATAAAAACAGTCTAGAATGTGTTTTTCACATGACATTTTAGCCTAAACGAGTGAACTAATTAATCAGTGCGAACCAGCCAGTGACACTGAAATGTATGTAATATTTTTCGAAGCAAGATTTTGGTTAACTAAATACAGTGTCGAGCCAGCAGTCTAACATAGAAACTTGTGTACCGTAGTCAGACGCTTTATCCATCGTGCCGCTGGCCCTGCTGGAGAATGAGTGACGCACCATATTTTAATTGTCAAATTGACAGAGCAAGCGATGCAAACTTGGTGTTTTCAATGTTTAAAAAGGCTTCTCATGTTTGTCATTTAAACTTGAAAAAAGCACACTTGATTTGGCCTAACTAATATTTTATCAACCCCAATCAAAAAAGTTGTTTGAATTATAATCTACATAATAAGTCACATTTCCAGTTGCTGAGGGATTCTTGTTCTGTGAAAGTGGCTCAAATTCAGATGTGGGATCTGTAGTTAAACAAGTACCTGCCAAATGACAAGATATGAGTTCCCATACCGGGAGTTGAACCCGGGCCACCTGGGTGAAAACCAGGAATCCTAACCGCTAGACCATATGGGAAGACACTACGGTACAAAAAACTTTACAGGCACATTGATAAAGGTCAATAAAACGCTGGTTCGCATTATGTCTGTTGTTGAAATTAAAAGCTCCATCGTTGCCTGCACCGAAAATTGACGTCCCTGCCTTTGAAGCAATGTGGAAATTAAAAGTTCTATAATTATTTTCAGAACTTCTGGCTTTGTCTCTCACCTGTGGCACTTCTGCTCGCTCTTTTCTCAGTAAGGTTGCGGAAAAGTCCCATATAAAAACAGTCTAGAATGTGTTTCTCACATGACGTTTTAGCCTAAACAGTGAACTAATTAATCAGTGCGAACCAGCCAGTGACACTGAAATGTATGTAATATTTTTCGAAGCAAGATTTTGGTTAACTAAATACAGTGTCGAGCCAGCAGTCTAACTTAGAAACTTGTGTACCGTAGTCAGACGCTTTATCCATCGTGCCGCTGGCCCTGCTGTAGAATGAGTGACGCACCATATTTTAATTGTCAAATTGACAGAGCAAGCGATGCAAACTTGGTGTTTTCAATGTTTAAAAAGGCTTCTCATGTTTGTCCTTTAAACTTGAAAAAAGCACACTTGATTTGGCCTAACTAATATTTTATCAACCCCAATCAAAAAAGTTCGTTTTAATTATAATCTACATAATAAGTCACATTTCCAGTTGCTGAGGGATTCTTGTTCTGTGAAAGTGGCTCAAATTCAGATGTGGGATCTGTAGTTAAACACATACCTGCCAAATGAGAAGATATGAGTTCCCATACCAGGAGATGAACCCGGGCCACCTGGGTGAAAACCAGGAATCCTAACCACTAGACTATATGGGAAGACACTATGGTACAAAAAACTTTACGGGCACATTGATAAAGGTCAATAAAACGCTGGTTCGCATTATGTCTGTTGTTGAAATTAAAAGCTCCATCGTTGCCTGCACCGAAAATTGACGTCCCTGCCTTTTAAGCAATGTGGAAATTAAAAGTTCTATAATTATTTTCAGAACTTCTGGCTTTGTCTCTCACCTGTGGCACTTCTGCTCGCTCTTTTCTCAGTAAGGTTGCGGAAAAGTCCCATATAAAAACAGTCTAGAATGTGTTTATCACATGACGTTTTAGCCTAAACGGTGAACTAATTAATCAGTGCGAACCAGCCAGTGACACTGAAATGTATGTAATATTTTTCGAAGCAAGATTTTGGTTAACTAAATACAGTGTCGAGCCAGCAGTCTAACATAGAAACTTGTGTACCGTAGTCAGACGCTTTATCCATCGTGCCGCTGGCCCTGCTGGAGAATGAGTGACGCACCATATTTTAATTGTCAAATTGACAGAGCAAGCGATGCAAACTTGGTGTTTTCAATGTTTAAAAAGGCTTCTCATGTTTGTCCTTTAAACTTGAAAAAAGCACACTTGATTTGGCCTAACTAATATTTTATCAACCCCAATCAAAAAAAGTTTGTTTGAATTATAATCTACATAATAAGTCACATTTCCAGTTGCTGAGGGATTCTTGTTCTGTGAAAGTGGCTCAAATTCAGATGTGGGATCTGTAGTTAAACAAGTACCTGCCAAATGACAAGATATGAGTTCCCATACCGGGAGTTGAACCCGGGCCACCTGGGTGAAAACCAGGAATCCTAACCGCTAGACCATATGGGAAGACACTACGGTACAAAAAACTTTACAGGCACATTGATAAAGGTCAATAAAACGCTGGTTCGCATTATGTCTGTTGTTGAAATTAAAAGCTCCATCGTTGCCTGCACCGAAAATTGACGTCCCTGCCTTTGAAGCAATGTGGAAATTAAAAGTTCTATAATTATTTTCAGAACTTCTGGCTTTGTCTCTCACCTGTGGCACTTCTGCTCGCTCTTTTCTCAGTAAGGTTGCGGAAAAGTCCCATATAAAAACAGTCTAGAATGTGTTTTTCACATGACGTTTTAGCCTAAACGGTGAACTAATTAATCAGTGCGAACCAGCCAGTGACACTGAAATGTATGTAATATTTTTCGAAGCAAGATTTTGGTTAACAAAATACAGTGTCGAGCCAGCAGTCTAACATAGAAACTTGTGTACCGTAGTCAGACGCTTTATCCATCGTGCCGCTGGCACTGCTGGAGAATGAGTGACGCACCATATTTTAATTGTCAAATTGACAGAGCAAGCGATGCAAACTTGGTGTTTTCAATATTTAAAAAGGCTTCTCATGTTTGTCATTTATACTTGAAAAAAGCACACTTGATTTGGCCTAACTAATATTTTATCAAACCCAATCAAAAAAAGTTCGTTTGAATTATAATCTACATAATAAATCACATTTCCAGTTGCTGAGGGATTATTGTTCTGTGAAAGTGGCTCAAATTCAGATGTGGGATCTGTAGTTAAACACATACCTGCCAAATGAGAAGACAGGAGTTCCCATACCGGTAGTTGAACCCGGGCCACCTAGGTGAAAACCAGGAATCCTAACCGCTAGACCATATGGGAAGACTGTATGGTACAAAAAACATTACTGACACATTGATAAAGGTCAATAAAACGCTGGTTCGCATTATGTCTGTTGTTGAAATTAAAAGCTCCATCGTTGCCTGCACCGAAAATTGACGTCCCTGCCTTTTAAGCAATGTGGAAATTAAAAGTTCTATAATTATTTTCAGAACTTCTGGCTTTGTCTCTCACCTGTGGCACTTCTGCTCGCTCTTTTCTCAGTAAGGTTGCGGAAAAGTCCCATATAAAAACAGTCTAGAATGTGTTTTTCACATGACGTTTTAGCCTAAACGGTGAACTAATTAATCAGTGCGAACCAGCCAGTGACACTGAAATGTATGTAATATTTTTCGAAGCAAGATTTTGGTTAACAAAATACAGTGTCGAGCCAGCAGTCTAACATAGAAACTTGTGTACCGTAGTCAGACGCTTTATCCATCGTGCCGCTGGCCCTGCTGTAGAATGAGTGACGCACCATATTTTAATTGTCAAATTGACAGAGCAAGCGATGCAAACTTGGTGTTTTCAATATTTAAAAAGGCTTCTCATGTTTGTCATTTATACTTGAAAAAAGCACACTTGATTTGGCCTAACTAATATTTTATCAAACCCAATCAAAAAAAGTTCGTTTGAATTATAATCTACATAATAAATCACATTTCCAGTTGCTGAGGGATTATTGTTCTGTGAAAGTGGCTCAAATTCAGATGTGGGATCTGTAGTTAAACACATACCTGCCAAATGAGAAGACAGGAGTTCCCATACCGGTAGTTGAACCCGGGCCACCTAGGTGAAAACCAGGAATCCTAACCGCTAGACCATATGGGAAGACTGTATGGTACAAAAAACATTACTGACACATTGATAAAGGTCAATAAAACGCTGGTTCGCATTATGTCTGTTGTTGAAATTAAAAGCTCCATCGTTGCCTGCACCGAAAATTGACGTCCCTGCCTTTGAAGCAATGTGGAAATTAAAAGTTCTATAATTATTTTCAGAACTTCTGGCTTTGTCTCTCACCTGTGGCACTTCTGCTCGCTCTTTTCTCAGTAAGGTTGCGGAAAAGTCCCATATAAAAACAGTCTAGAATGTGTTTTTCACATGACGTTTTAGCCTAAACGGTGAACTAATTAATCAGTGCGAACCAGCCAGTGACACTGAAATGTATGTAATATTTTTCGAAGCAAGATTTTGGTTAACAAAATACAGTGTCGAGCCAGCAGTCTAACATAGAAACTTGTGTACCGTAGTCAGACGCTTTATCCATCGTGCCGCTGGCACTGCTGGAGAATGAGTGACGCACCATATTTTAATTGTCAAATTGACAGAGCAAGCGATGCAAACTTGGTGTTTTCAATGTTTAAAAAGGCTTCTCATGTTTGTCCTTTAAACTTGAAAAAAGCACACTTGATTTGGCCTAACTAATATTTTATCAACCCCAATCAAAAAAGTTTGCTTGAATTATAATCTACATAATAAGTCACATTTCCAGTTGCTGAGGGATTCTTGTTCTGTGAAAGTGGCTCAAATTCAGATGTGGGATCTGTAGTTAAACAAGTACCTGCCAAATGACAAGGTATGAATTCCCATACCGGGAGTTGAACTCGGGCCACCTGGGTGAAAACCAGGAATCCTAACCGCTAGACCATATGGGAAGACACTTCAACACAAAAAACTTTATGGGCACATTGATAAAGGTCAATAAAACACTGGTTCTTATTATGTCTGTAGTTGAAATTAAAAGCTCCATCGTTGCCTGCACCGAAAATTGATGTCCCTGCCTTTGAAGCATTGTGGAAATTAAAAGTTCTATAATTACTTTCAGAACTTCTGGCTTTGTCTCTCACCTGTGGCACTTCTGCTCGCTCTTTTCTCAGTAAGGTTGCGGAAAAGTCCCATATAAAAACAGTCTAGAATGTGTTTTTCACATGACGTTTTAGCCTAAACGGTGAACTAATTAATCAGTGCGAACCAGCCAGTGACACTGAAATGTATGTAATATTTTTCGAAGCAAGATTTTGGTTAACAAAATACAGTGTCGAGCCAGCAGTCTAACATAGAAACTTGTGTACCGTAGTCAGACGCTTTATCCATCGTGCCGCTGGCACTGCTGGAGAATGAGTGACGCACCATATTTTAATTGTCAAATTGACAGAGCAAGCGATGCAAACTTGGTGTTTTCAATATTTAAAAAGGCTTCTCATGTTTGTCATTTATACTTGAAAAAAGCACACTTGATTTGGCCTAACTAATATTTTATCAAACCCAATCAAAAAAAGTTCGTTTGAATTATAATCTACATAATAAATCACATTTCCAGTTGCTGAGGGATTATTGTTCTGTGAAAGTGGCTCAAATTCAGATGTGGGATCTGTAGTTAAACAAGTACCTGCCAAATGACAAGATATGAGTTCCCATACCGGGAGTTGAACCCGGGCCACCTGGGTGAAAACCAGGAATCCTAACCGCTAGACCATATGGGAAGACACTACGGTACAAAAAACTTTACAGGCACATTGATAAAGGTCAATAAAACGCTGGTTCGCATTATGTCTGTTGTTGAAATTAAAAGCTCCATCGTTGCCTGCACCGAAAATTGACGTCCCTGCCTTTGAAGCAATGTGGAAATTAAAAGTTCTATAATTATTTTCAGAACTTCTGGCTTTGTCTCTCACCTGTGGCACTTCTGCTCGCTCTTTTCTCAGTAAGGTTGCGGAAAAGTCCCATATAAAAACAGTCTAGAATGTGTTTCTCACATGACATTTTAGCCTAAAGAGTGAACTAATTAATCAGTGCGAACCAGCCAGTGACACTGAAATGTATGTAATATTTTTCGAAGCAAGATTTTGGTTAACTAAATACAGTGTCGAGCCAGCAGTCTAACATAGAAACTTGTGTACCGTAGTCAGACGCTTTATCCATCGTGCCGCTGGCCCTGCTGGAGAATGAGTGACACACCATATTTTAATTGTCAAATTGACAGAGCAAGCGATGCAAACTTGGTGTTTTCAATGTTTAAAAAGGCTTCTCATGTTTGTCCTTTAAACTTGAAAAAAGCACACTTGATTTGGCCTAACTAATATTTTATCAACCCCAATCAAAAAAGTTTGTTTGAATTATAATCTACATAATAAGTCACATTTCCAGTTGCTGAGGGATTCTTGTTCTGTGAAAGTGGCTCAAATTCAGATGTGGGATCTGTAGTTAAACAAGTACCTGCCAAATGACAAGATATGAGTTCCCATACCGGGAGTTGAACCCGGGCCACCTGGGTGAAAACCAGGAATCCTAACCGCTAGACCATCTGGGAAGACACTACGGTACAAAAAACTTTACAGGCACATTGATAAAGGTCAATAAAACGCTGGTTCGCATTATGTCTGTTGTTGAAATTAAAAGCTCCATCGTTGCCTGCACCGAAAATTGACGTCCCTGCCTTTGAAGCAATGTGGAAATTAAAAGTTCTATAATTATTTTCAGAACTTCTGGCTTTGTCTCTCACCTGTGGCACTTCTGCTCGCTCTTTTCTCAGTAAGGTTGCGGAAAAGTCCCATATAAAAACAGTCTAGAATGTGTTTTTCACATGACATTTTAGCCTAAAGAGTGAACTAATTAATCAGTGCGAACCAGCCAGTGACACTGAAATGTATGTAATATTTTTCGAAGCAAGATTTTGGTTAACTAAATACAGTGTCGAGCCAGCAGTCTAACATAGAAACTTGTGTACCGTAGTCAGACGCTTTATCCATCGTGCCGCTGGCCCTGCTGGAGAATGAGTGACGCACCATATTTTAATTGTCAAATTGACAGAGCAAGCGATGCAAACTTGGTGTTTTCAATGTTTAAAAAGGCTTCTCATGTTTGTCCTTTAAACTTGAAAAAAGCACACTTGATTTGGCCTAACTAATATTTTATCAACCCCAATCAAAAAAAGTTTGTTTGAATTATAATCTACATAATAAGTCACATTTCCAGTTGCTGAGGGATTCTTGTTCTGTGAAAGTGGCTCAAATTCAGATGTGGGATCTGTAGTTAAACAAGTACCTGCCAAATGACAAGATATGAGTTCCCATACCGGGAGTTGAACCCGGGCCACCTGGGTGAAAACCAGGAATCCTAACCGCTAGACCATATGGGAAGACACTACGGTACAAAAAACTTTACAGGCACATTGATAAAGGTCAATAAAACGCTGGTTCGCATTATGTCTGTTGTTGAAATTAAAAGCTCCATCGTTGCCTGCACCGAAAATTGACGTCCCTGCCTTTGAAGCAATGTGGAAATTAAAAGTTCTATAATTATTTTCAGAACTTCTGGCTTTGTCTCTCACCTGTGGCACTTCTGCTCGCTCTTTTCTCAGTAAGGTTGCGGAAAAGTCCCATATAAAAACAGTCTAGAATGTGTTTCTCACATGACATTTTAGCCTAAAGAGTGAACTAATTAATCAGTGCGAACCAGCCAGTGACACTGAAATGTATGTAATATTTTTCGAAGCAAGATTTTGGTTAACTAAATACAGTGTCGAGCCAGCAGTCTAACATAGAAACTTGTGTACCGTAGTCAGACGCTTTATCCATCGTGCCGCTGGCCCTGCTGGAGAATGAGTGACACACCATATTTTAATTGTCAAATTGACAGAGCAAGCGATGCAAACTTGGTGTTTTCAATGTTTAAAAAGGCTTCTCATGTTTGTCCTTTAAACTTGAAAAAAGCACACTTGATTTGGCCTAACTAATATTTTATCAACCCCAATCAAAAAAAGTTTGTTTGAATTATAATCTACATAATAAGTCACATTTCCAGTTGCTGAGGGATTCTTGTTCTGTGAAAGTGGCTCAAATTCAGATGTGGGATCTGTAGTTAAACAAGTACCTGCCAAATGACAAGATATGAGTTCCCATACCGGGAGTTGAACCCGGGCCACCTGGGTGAAAACCAGGAATCCTAACCGCTAGACCATATGGGAAGACAGTATGGTACAAAAAACTTTACAGGCACATTGATAAAGGTCAATAAAACGCTGGTTCGCATTATGTCTGTTGTTGAAATTAAAAGCTCCATCGTTGCCTGCACCGAAAATTGACGTCCCTGCCTTTGAAGCAATGTGGAAATTAAAAGTTCTATAATTATTTTCAGAACTTCTGGCTTTGTCTCTCACCTGTGGCACTTCTGCTCGCTCTTTTCTCAGTAAGGTTGCGGAAAAGTCCCATATAAAAACAGTCTAGAATGTGTTTTTCACATGACGTTTTAGCCTAAACAGTGAACTAATTAATCAGTGCGAACCAGCCAGTGACACTGAAATGTATGTAATATTTTTCGAAGCAAGATTTTGGTTAACTAAATACAGTGTCGAGCCAGCAGTCTAACATAGAAACTTGTGTACCGTAGTCAGACGCTTTATCCATCGTGCCGCTGGCCCTGCTGTAGAATGAGTGACGCACCATATTTTAATTGTCAAATTGACAGAGCAAGCGATGCAAACTTGGTGTTTTCAATGTTTAAAAAGGCTTCTCATGTTTGTCCTTTAAACTTGAAAAAAGCACACTTGATTTGGCCTAACTAATATTTTATCAACCCCAATCAAAAAAAGTTTGTTTGAATTATAATCTACATAATAAGTCACATTTCCAGTTGCTGAGGGATTCTTGTTCTGTGAAAGTGGCTCAAATTCAGATGTGGGATCTGTAGTTAAACAAGTACCTGCCAAATGACAAGATATGAGTTCCCATACCGGGAGTTGAACCCGGGCCACCTGGGTGAAAACCAGGAATCCTAACCGCTAGACCATATGGGAAGACAGTATGGTACAAAAAACTTTACAGGCACATTGATAAAGGTCAATAAAACGCTGGATCGCATTATGTCTGTTGTTGAAATTAAAAGCTCCATCGTTGCCTGCACCGAAAATTGACGTCCCTGCCTTTGAAGCAATGTGGAAATTAAAAGTTCTATAATTATTTTCAGAACTTCTGGCTTTGTCTCTCACCTGTGGCACTTCTGCTCGCTCTTTTCTCAGTAAGGTTGCGGAAAAGTCCCATATAAAAACAGTCTAGAATGTGTTTTTCACATGACATTTTAGCCTAAAGAGTGAACTAATTAATCAGTGCGAACCAGCCAGTGACACTGAAATGTATGTAATATTTTTCGAAGCAAGATTTTGGTTAACTAAATACAGTGTCGAGACAGCAGTCTAACATAGAAACTTGTGTACCGTAGTCAGACGCTTTATCCATCGTGCCGCTGGCCCTGCTGTAGAATGAGTGACGCACCATATTTTAATTGTCAAATTGACAGAGCAAGCGATGCAAACTTTGTGTTTTCAATGTTTAAAAAGGCTTCTCATGTTTGTCCTTTAAACTTGAAAAAAGCACACTTGATTTGGCCTAACTAATATTTTATCAACCCCAATCAAAAAAAGTTTGTTTGAATTATAATCTACATAATAAGTCACATTTCCAGTTGCTGAGGGATTCTTGTTCTGTGAAAGTGGCTCAAATTCAGATGTGGGATCTGTAGTTAAACAAGTACCTGCCAAATGACAAGATATGAGTTCCCATACCGGGAGTTGAACCCGGGCCACCTGGGTGAAAACCAGGAATCCTAACCGCTAGACCATATGGGAAGACACTATGGTACAAAAAACTTTACAGGCACATTGATAAAGGTCAATAAAACGCTGGTTCGCATTATGTCTGTTGTTGAAATTAAAAGCTCCATCGTTGCCTGCACCGAAAATTGACGTCCCTGCCTTTGAAGCAATGTGGAAATTAAAAGTTCTATAATTATTTTCAGAACTTCTGGCTTTGTCTCTCACCTGTGGCACTTCTGCTCGCTCTTTTCTCAGTAAGGTTGCGGAAAAGTTCCATATAAAAACAGTCTAGAATGTGTTTTTCACATGATGTTTTAGCCTAAAGGGTGAACTAATTAATCAGTGCGAACCAGCCAGTGACACTGAAATGTATGTAATATTTTTCGAAGCAAGATTTTGGTTAACAAAATACATTGTCGAGCCAGCAGTCTAACATAGAAACTTGTGTACCGTAGTCAGACGCTTTATCCATCGTGCCGCTGGCACTGCTGGAGAATGAGTGACGCACCATATTTTAATTGTCAAATTGACAGAGCAAGCGATGCAAACTTGGTGTTTTCAATGTTTAAAAAGGCTTCTCATGTTTGTCCTTTAAACTTGAAAAAAGCACACTTGATTTGGCCTAACTAATATTTTATCAACCCCAATCAAAAAAAGTTCGTTTGAATTATAATCTACATAATAAATCACATTTCCAGTTGCTGAGGGATTATTGTTCTGTGAAAGTGGCTCAAATTCAGATGTGGGATCTGTAGTTAAACAATTACCTGCCAAATGACAAGATATGCATTCCCATACCGGGAGTTGAACCCTGGCCACCTGGGTGAAAACCAGGAATCCTAACCGCTAGACCATATGGGAAGACATTACGGTACAAAAAACTTTACAGGCACATTGATAAAGGTAAATAAAACGCTGGTTCGCATTATGTCTGTTGTTGAAATTAAAAGTTCCATCGTTGCCTGCACCGAAAATTGACGTCCCTGCCTTTGAAGCAATGTGGAAATTAAAAGTTCTATAATTATTTTCAGAACTTCTGGCTTTGTCTCTCACCTGTGGCACTTCTGCTCGCTCTTTTCTCAGTAAGGTTGCGGAAAAGTCCCATATAAAAACAGTCTAGAATGTGTTTTTCACATGACATTTTAGCCTAAAGAGTGAACTAATTAATCAGTGCGAACCAGCCAGTGACACTGAAATGTATGTAATATTTTTCGAAGCAAGATTTTGGTTAACTAAATACAGTGTCGAGCCAGCAGTCTAACATAGAAACTTGTGTACCGTAGTCAGACGCTTTATCCATCGTGCCGCTGGCCCTGCTGGAGAATGAGTGACGCACCATATTTTAATTGTCAAATTGACAGAGCAAGCGATGCAAACTTGGTGTTTTCAATGTTTAAAAAGGCTTCTCATGTTTGTCCTTTAAACTTGAAAAAAGCACACTTGATTTGGCCTAACTAATATTTTATCAACCCCAATCAAAAAAGTTTCGTTTGAATTATAATCTACATAATAAGTCACATTTCCAGTTGCTGAGGGATTATTGTTCTGTGAAAGTGCCTCAAATTCAGATGTGGGATCTGTAGTTAAACAAGTACCTGCCAAATGACAAGATATGAGTTCCCATACCGGGAGTTGAACCCTGGCCACCTGGTTGAAAACCAGGAATCCTAACCGCTAGACCAACTGGGAAGACACTACGGTACAAAAAACTTTACAGGCACATTGATGAAGGTCAATAAAACGCTGGTTTGCATTATGTCTGTTGTTGAAATTAAAAGCTCCATCGTTGCCTGCACCAAAAATTGACGTCCCTGCCTTTGAAGCAATGTGGAAATTAAAAGTTCTATAATTATATTCAGAACTTCTGGCTTTGTCTCTCACCTGTGGCACTTCTGCTCGCTCTTTTCTCAGTAAGGTTGCGGAAAAGTCCCATATAAAAACAGTCTAGAATGTGTTTTTCACATGATGTTTTAGCCTAAACGGTGAACTAATTAATCAGTGCGAACCAGCCAGTGACACTTTAATGTATGTAATATTTTTTCGAAGCAAGATTTTGGTTAACTAAATACAGTGTCGAGCCAGCAGTCTAACATAGATACTTGTGTACCGTAGTCAGACGCTTTATCCATCGTGCCGCTGGCCCTGCTGTAGAATGAGTGACGCACCATATTTTAATTGTAAAATTGACAGAGCAAGCGATGCAAACTTGGTCTTTTCAATGTTTAAAAAGGCTTCTCATGTTTGTCCTTTAAACTTGAAAAAAGCACACTTGATTTGGCCTAACTAATATTTTATCAACCACAATCAAAAAAGTTCGTTTGAATTATAATCTACATAATAAGTCACATTTCCAGTTGCTGAGGGATTATTGTTCTGTGAAAGTGGCTCAAATTCAGATGTGGGATCTGTAGTTAAACAATTACCTGCCAAATGACAAGATATGCATTCCCATACCGGGAGTTGAACCCTGGCCACCTGGGTGAAAACCAGGAATCCTAACCGCTAGACCATATGGGAAGACACTACGGTACAAAAAACTTTACAGGCACATTGATAAAGGTCAATAAAACGCTGGTATGCATTATGTCTGTTGTTGAAATTAAAAGCTCCATCGTTGCCTGCACCGAAAATTGACGTCCCTGCCTTTGAAGCAATGTGGAAATTAAAAGTTCTATAATTATTTTCAGAACTTCTGGCTTTGTCTCTCACCTGTGGCACTTCTGCTCGCTCTTTTCTCAGTAAGGTTGCGGAAAAGTCCCATATAAAAACAGTCTAGAATGTGTTTCTCACATGACATTTTAGCCTAAAGAGTGAACTAATTAATCAGTGCAAACCAGCCAGTGACACTGAAATGTATGTAATATTTTTCGAAGCAAGATTTTGGTTAACTAAATACAGTGTCGAGACAGCAGTCTAACATAGAAACTTGTGTACCGTAGTCAGACGCTTTATCCATCGTGCCGCTGGCCCTGCTGTAGATTGAGTGACGCACCATATTTTAATTGTCAAATTGACAGAGCAAGCGATGCAAACTTGGTGTTTTCAATGTTTAAAAAGGCTTCTCATGTTTGTCCTTTAAACTTGAAAAAAGCACACTTGATTTGGCCTAACTAATATTTTATCAACCCCAATCAAAAAAGTTTGTTTGAATTATAATCTACATAATAAGTCACATTTCCAGTTGCTGAGGGATTATTGTTCTGTGAAAGTGCCTCAAATTCAGATGTGGGATCTGTAGTTAAACAAGTACCTGCCAAATGACAAGATATGAGGTCCCATACCAGGAGTTGAACCCGGGCCACCTGGGTGAAAACCAGGAATCCTAACCGCTAGACCATATGGGAAGACAGTATGGTACAAAAAACTTTACGGGCACATTGATAAAGGTCAATAAAACGCTGGTTCGCATTATGTCTGTTGTTGAAATTAAAAGCTCCATCGTTGCCTGCACCGAAAATTGACGTCCCTGCCTTTGAAGCAATGTGGAAATTAAAAGTTCTATAATTATATTCAGAACTTCTGGCTTTGTCTCTCACCTGTGGCACTTCTGCTCGCTCTTTTCTCAGTAAGGTTGCGGAAAAGTCCCATATAAAAACAGTCTAGAATGTGTTTTTCACATGACATTTTAGCCTAAAGAGTGAACTAATTAATCAGTGCGAACCAGCCAGTGACACTGAAATGTATGTAATATTTTTCGAAGGCAAGATTTTGGTTAACTAAATACAGTGTCGAGACAGCAGTCTAACATAGAAACTTGTGTACCGTAGTCAGACGCTTTAACCATCGTGCCGCTGGCCCTGCTGTAGAATGAGTGACGCACCATATTTTAATTGTCAAATTGACAGAGCAAGCGATGCAAACTTGGTGTTTTCAATGTTTAAAAAGGCTTCTCATGTTTGTCATTTAAACTTGAAAAAAGCACACTTGATTTGGCCTAACTAATATTTTATCAACCCCAATCAAAAAAGTTTGTTTGAATTATAATCTACATAATAAGTCACATTTCCAGTTGCTGAGGGATTCTTGTTCTGTGAAAGTGGCTCAAATTCAGATGTGGGATCTGTAGTTAAACACATACCTGCCAAATGAGAAGACATGAGTTCCCATACCGGTAGTTGAACCCGGGCCACCTGGGTGAAAACCAGGAATCCTAACCGCTAGACCATATGGGAAGACAGTACGGTACAAAAAACTTTACGGGCACATTGATAAAGGTCAATAAAACGCTGGTTCGCATTATGTCTGTTGTTGAAATTAAAAGCTCCATCGTTGCCTGCACCGAAAATTGACGTCCCTGCCTTTGAAGCAATGTGGAAATTAAAAGTTCTATAATTATTTTCAGAACTTCTGGCTTTGTCTCTCACCTGTGGCACTTCTGCTCGCTCTTTTCTCAGTAAGGTTGCGGAAAAGTCCCATATAAAAACAGTCTAGAATGTGTTTTTCACATGACATTTTAGCCTAAAGAGTGAACTAATTAATCAGTGCGAACCAGCCAGTGACACTGAAATGTATGTAATATTTTTCGAAGCAAGATTTTGGTTAACTAAATACAGTGTCGAGACAGCAGTCTAACATAGAAACTTGTGTACCGTAGTCAGACGCTTTATCCATCGTGCCGCTGGCCCTGCTGTAGATTGAGTGACGCACCATATTTTAATTGTCAAATTGACAGAGCAAGCGATGCAAACTTGGTGTTTTCAATGTTTAAAAAGGCTTCTCATGTTTGTCCTTTAAACTTGAAAAAAGCACACTTGATTTGGCCTAACTAATATTTTATCAACCCCAATCAAAAAAGTTTGTTTGAATTATAATCTACATAATAAGTCACATTTCCAGTTGCTGAGGGATTCTTGTTCTGTGAAAGTGGCTCAAATTCAGATGTGGGATCTGTAGTTAAACACATACCTGCCAAATGAGAAGACATGAGTTCCCATACCGGTAGTTGAACCCAGGCCACCTGGGTGAAAACCAGGAATCCTAACCGCTAGACCATATGGGAAGACAGTATGGTACAAAAAACTTTACGGGCACATTGATAAAGGTCAATAAAACGCTGGTTCGCATTATGTCTGTTGTTGAAATTAAAAGCTCCATCGTTGCCTGCACCGAAAATTGACGTCCCTGCCTTTGAAGCAATGTGGAAATTAAAAGTTCTATAATTATATTCAGAACTTCTGGCTTTGTCTCTCACCTGTGGCACTTCTGCTCGCTCTTTTCTCAGTAAGGTTGCGGAAAAGTCCCATATAAAAACAGTCTAGAATGTGTTTTTCACATGACATTTTAGCCTAAAGAGTGAACTAATTAATCAGTGCGAACCAGCCAGTGACACTGAAATGTATGTAATATTTTTCGAAGCAAGATTTTGGTTAACAAAATACAGTGTCGAGACAGCAGTCTAACATAGAAACTTGTGTACCGTAGTCAGACGCTTTATCCATCGTGCCGCTGGCCCTGCTGTAGAATGAGTGACGCACCATATTTTAATTGTAAAATTGACAGAGCAAGCGATGCAAACTTGGTGTTTTCAATGTTTAAAAAGGCTTCTCATGTTTGTCCTTTAAACTTGAAAAAAGCACACTTGATTTGGCCTAATTAATATTTTATCAACCACAATCAAAAAAATTCGTTTGAATTATAATCTACATAATAAGTCACATTTCCAGTTGCTGAGGGATTATTTTTCTGTGAAAGTGGCTCAAATTCAGATGTGGGATCTGTAGTTAAACACATACCTGCCAAATGAGAAGACATGAGTTCCCATACCGGTAGTTGAACCCGGGCCACCTGGGTGAAAACCAGGAATCCTAAACACTAGACCATATGGGAAGACAGTACGGTACAAAAAACTTTACGGGCACATTGATAAAGGTCAATAAAACGCTGGTTCGCATTATGTCTGTTGTTGAAATTAAAAGCTCCATCGTTGCCTGCACCGAAAATTGACGTCCCTGCCTTTGAAGCAATGTGGAAATTAAAAGTTCTATAATTATATTCAGAACTTCTGGCTTTGTCTCTCACCTGTGGCACTTCTGCTCGCTCTTTTCTCAGTAAGGTTGCGGAAAAGTCCCATATAAAAACAGTCTAGAATGTGTTTTTCACATGACATTTTAGCCTAAAGAGTGAACTAATTAATCAGTGCGAACCAGCCAGTGACACTGAAATGTATGTAATATTTTTCGAAGCAAGATTTTGGTTAACTAAATACAGTGTCGAGCCAGCAGTCTAACATAGAAACTTGTGTACCGTAGTCAGACGCTTTATCCATCGTGTCGCTGGCCCTGCTGTAGAATGAGTGACGCACCATATTTTAATTGTCAAATTGACAGAGCAAGCGATGCAAACTTGGTGTTTTCAATGTTTAAAAAGGCTTCTCATGTTTGTCCTTTAAACTTGAAAAAAGCACACTTGATTTGGCCTAACTAACATTTTATCAACCCCAATCAAAAAAGTTCGTTTGAATTATAATCTACATAATAAGTCACATTTCCAGTTGCTGAGGGATTATTTTTCTGTGAAAGTGGCTCAAATTCAGATGTGGGATCTGTAGTTAAACAAGTACCTGCCAAATGACAAGATATGAGTTCCCATACCGGGAGTTGAACCCGGGCCACCTGCGTGAAAACCAGGAATCCTAACCGCTAGACCATATGGGAAGACAGTATGGTACAAAAAACTTTACGGGCACATTGATAAAGGTCAATAAAACGCTGGTTCGCATTATGTCTGTTGTTGAAATTAAAAGCTCCATCGTTGCCTGCACCGAAAATTGACGTCCCTGCCTTTGAAGCAATGTGGAAATTAAAAGTTCTATAATTATATTCAGAACTTCTGGCTTTGTCTCTCACCTGTGGCACTTCTGCTCGCTCTTTTCTCAGTAAGGTTGCGGAAAAGTCCCATATAAAAACAGTCTAGAATGTGTTTTTCACATGATGTTTTAGCCTAAACGGTGAACTAATTAATCAGTGCGAACCAGCCAGTGACACTGAAATGTATGTAATATTTTTCGAAGCAAGATTTTGGTTAACAAAATACAGTGTCGAGACAGCAGTCTAACATAGAAACTTGTGTACCGTAGTCAGACGCTTTATCCATCGTGCCGCTGGCCCTGCTGTAGAATGAGTGACGCACCATATTTTAATTGTCAAATTGACAGAGCAAGCGATGCAAACTTGGTGTTTTCAATGTTTAAAAAGGCTTCTCATGTTTGTCCTTTAATCTTGAAAAAAGCACACTTGATTTGGCCTAACTAATATTTTATCAACCACAATCAAAAAAGTTCGTTTGAATTATAATCTACATAATAAGTCACATTTCCAGTTGCTGAGGGATTATTGTTCTGTGAAAGTGGCTCAAATTCAGATGTGGGATCTGTAGTTAAACAAGTACCTGCCAAATGACAAGATATGAGTTCCCATACCGGGAGTTGAACCCGGGCCACCTGGGTGAAAACCAGGAATCCTAACCGCTAGACCATCTGGGAAGACACTAAGGTACAAAAAACTTTACAGGTACATTGATAAAGGTCAATAAAACGCTGGTTCGCATTATGTCTGTTGTTGAAATTAAAAGTTCCATCGTTGCCTGCACCGAAAATTGACGTCCCTGCCTTTGAAGCAATGTGGAAATTAAAAGTTCTATAATTATTTTCAGAACTTCTGGCTTTGTCTCTCACCTGTGGCACTTCTGCTCGCTCTTTTCTCAGTAAGGTTGCGGAAAAGTCCCATATAAAAACAGTCTAGAATGTGTTTTTCACATGACATTTTAGCCTAAAGAGTGAACTAATTAATCAGTGCGAACCAGCCAGTGACACTGAAATGTATGTAATATTTTTCGAAGCAAGATTTTGGTTAACAAAATACAGTGTCGAGACAGCAGTCTAACATAGAAACTTGTGTACCGTAGTCAGACGCTTTATCCATCGTGCCGCTGGCCCTGCTGTAGAATGAGTGACGCACCATATTTTAATTGTCAAATTGACAGAGCAAGCGATGCAAACTTGGTGTTTTCAATGTTTAAAAAGGCTTCTCATGTTTGTCCTTTAATCTTGAAAAAAGCACACTTGATTTGGCCTAACTAATATTTTATCAACCACAATCAAAAAAGTTTGTTTGAATTATAATCTACATAATAAGTCACATTTCCAGTTGCTGAGGGATTCTTGTTCTGTGAAAGTGGCTCAAATTCAGATGTGGGATCTGTAGTTAAACAAGTACCTGCCAAATGACAAGATATGAGTTCCCATACCGGGAGTTGAACCCGGGCCACCTGGGTGAAAACCAGGAATCCTAACCGCTAGACCATCTGGGAAGACACTAAGGTACAAAAAACTTTACAGGTACATTGATAAAGGTCAATAAAACGCTGGTTCGCATTATGTCTGTTGTTGAAATTAAAAGTTCCATCGTTGCCTACACCGAAAATTGACGTCCCTGCCTTTGAAGCAATGTGGAAATTAAAAGTTCTATAATTATTTTCAGAACTTCTGGATTTGTCTCTCACCTGTGGCACTTCTGCTCGCTCTTTTCTCAGTAAGGTTGCGGAAAAGTCCCATATAAAAACAGTCTAGAATGTGTTTTTCACATGATGTTTTAGCCTAAACGGTGAACTAATTAATCAGTGCGAACCAGCCAGTGACACTTTAATGTATGTAATATTTTTCGAAGCAAGATTTTGGTTAACTAAATACAGTGTCGAGCCAGCAGTCTAACATAGATACTTGTGTACCGTAGTCAGACGCTTTATCCATCGTGCCGCTGGCCCTGCTGTAGAATGAGTGACGCACCATATTTTAATTGTCAAATTGACAGAGCAAGCGATGCAAACTTGGTGTTTTCAATGTTTAAAAAGGCTTCTCATGTTTGTCCTTTAAACTTGAAAAAAGCACACTTGATTTGGCCTACCTAATATTTTATCAACCCCAATCAAAAAAGGTTCGTTTGAATTATAATCTACATAATAAGTCTCATTTCCAGTTGCTGAGGGATTCTTGTTCTGTGAAAGTGGCTCAAATTCAGATGTGGGATCTGTAGTTAAACAAGTACCTGCCAAATGACAAAAGTTGAACTAATTAATCAGTGGGAACCAGCCAGTGACACTGAAATGTATGTAATATTTTTCGAAGCAAGATTTTGGTTAACAAAATACAGTGTCGAGCCAGCAGTCTAACATAGAAACTTGTGTACCGTAGTCAGACGCTTTATCCATCGTGCCGCTGGCCCTGCTGGAGAATGAGTGACACACCATATTTTAATTGTCAAATTGACAGAGCAAGCGATGCAAACTTGGTGTTTTCAATGTTTAAAAAGGCTTCTCATGTTTGTCATTTAAACTTGAAAAAAGCACACTTGATTTGGCTGAACTAATATTTTATCAACCCCAATCAAAAAAGTTTGTTTGAATTATAATCTACATAATAAGACACATTTTCAGTTGCTGAGGGATTCTTGTTCTGTGAAAGTGGCTCAAATTCAGATGTGGGATCTGTAGTTAAACACATACCTGCCAAATGAGAAGACATGAGTTCCCATACCGGTTGTTGAACCCGGGCCACCTGGGTGAAAACCAGGAATCCTAACCGCTAGACCATATGGGAAGACACTATGGCACAAAAAACTTTACAGGCACATTGATAAAGGTCAATAAAACGCTGGTTTGCATTATGTTTGTTGTTGAAATTAAAAGCTCCATCGTTGCCTGCACCGAAAATTGACGTCCCTGCCTTTGAAGCAATGTGGAAATTAAAAGTTCTATAATTATTTTCAGAACTTCTGGCTTTGTCTCTCACCTGTGGCACTTCTGCTCGCTCTTTTCTAAGTAAGGTTGCGGAAAAGTCCCATATAAAAACAGTCTAGAATGTGTTTTTCACATGACGTTTTTGCCTAAACGGTGAACTAATTAATCAGTGCGAACCAGCCAGTGACACTGAAATGTATGTAATATTTTTCGAAGCAAGATTTTGGTTAACAAAATACAGTGTCGAGCTAGCAGTCTAACATAGAAACTTGTGTACCGTAGTCAGACGCTTTATCCATCGTGCCGCTGGCCCTGATGGAGAATGAGTGACACACCATATTTTAATTGTCAAATTGACAGAGCAAGCGATGCAAACTTGGTGTTTTCAATGTTTAAAAAGGCTTCTCATGTTTGTCATTTAAACTTGAAAAAAGCACACTTGATTTGGCCTAACTAATATTTTATCAACCCCAATCAAAAAAGTTTGTTTGAATTATAATCTACATAATAAGTCACATTTCCAGTTGCTGAGGGATTCTTGTTCTGTGAAAGTGGCTCAAATTCAGATGTGGGATCTGTAGTTAAACACATACCTGCCAAATGAGAAGACATGAGTTCCCATACCATTTGTTGAACCCGGGCCACCTGGGTGAAAACCAGGAATCCTAACCGCTAGAACATATGGGAAGACAGTATGGTACAAAAAACTTTTCATGCACATTGATAAAGGTCAATATAACGCTGGTTCGCATTATTTCTGTTGTTGAAATTAAAAGCTCCATCGTTGCCTTCACCGAAAATTGACGTCCCTGCCTTTGAAGCAATGTGGAAATTAAAAGTTCTATAATTATATTCAGATCTTCTGGCTTTGTCTCTCACCTGTGGCACTTCTGCTCGCTCTTTTCTCAGTAAGGTTGCGGAAAAGTCCCATATAAAAACAGTCTAGAATGTGTTTGTCACATGACGTTTTAGCCTAAACGGTGAACTAATTAATCAGTGCGAACCAGCCAGTGACACTGAAATGTATGTAATATTTTTCGAAGCAAGATTTTGGTTAACAAAATACAGTGTCGAGCCAGCAGTCTAACATAGAAACTTGTGTACCGTAGTCAGACGCTTTATCCATCGTGCCGCTGGCCCTGATGGAGAATGAGTGACACACCATATTTTAATTGTCAAATTGACAGAGCAAGCGATGCAAACTTGGTGTTTTCAATGTTTAAAAAGGCTTCTCATGTTTGTCATTTAAACTTGAAAAAAGCACACTTGATTTGGCCTAACTAATATTTTATCAACCCCAATCAAAAAAGTTTGTTTGAATTATAATCTACATAATAAGACACATTTTCAGTTGCTGAGGGATTCTTGTTCTGTGAAAGTGGCTCAAATTCAGATGTGGGATCTGTAGTTAAACACATACCTGCCAAATGACAAGATATGCATTCCCATACCGGGAGTTGAACCCTGGCCACCTGGGTGAAAACCAGGAACCCTAACCACTAGACCATATGGGAAGACACTACGATACAATAAACTTTACAGGCACATTGATAAAGGTCAATAAAACGCTGGTTCGCATTATGTCTGTTGTTGAAATTAAAAGCTCCATCGTTGCCTGCACCGAAAATTGACGTCCCTGCCTTTGAAGCAATGTGGAAATTAAAAGTTCTATAATTATTTTCAGAACTACTGGCTTTGTCTCTCACCTGTGGCACTTCTGCTCGCTCTTTTCTAAGTAAGGTTGCGGAAAAGTCCCTTATAAAAACAGTTTAGAATGTGTTTTTCACATGACGTTTTTGCCTAAACGGTGAACTAATTAATCAGTGCGAACCAGCCAGTGACACTGAAATGTATGTAATATTTTTCGAAGCAAGATTTTGGTTAACAAAATACAGTGTCGAGCTAGCAGTCTAACATAGAAACTTGTGTACCGTAGTCAGACGCTTTATCCATCGTGCCGCTGGCCCTGATGGAGAATGAGTGACACACCATATTTTAATTGTCAAATTGACAGAGCAAGCGATGCAAACTTGGTGTTTTCAATGTTTAAAAAGGCTTCTCATGTTTGTCATTTAAACTTGAAAAAAGCACACTTGATTTGGCCTAACTAATATTTTATCAACCCCAATCAAAAAAGTTTGTTTGAATTATAATCTACATAATACGTCACATTTCCAGTTGCTGAGGGATTCTTGTTCTGTGAAAGTGGCTCAAATTCAGATGTGGGATCTGTAGTTAAACACATACCTGCCAAATGAGAAGACATGAGTTCCCATACCATTTGTTGAACCCGGGCCACCTGGGTGAAAACCAGGAATCCTAACCGCTAGAACATATGGGAAGACAGTATGGTACAAAAAACTTATCATGCACATTGATAAAGGTCAATATAACGCTGGTTCGCATTATTTCTGTTGTTGAAATTAAAAGCTCCATCGTTGCCTTCACCGAAAATTGACGTCCCTGCCTTTGAAGCAATGTGGAAATTAAAAGTTCTATAATTATATTCAGATCTTCTGGCTTTGTCTCTCACCTGTGGCACTTCTGCTCGCTCTTTTCTCAGTAAGGTTGCGGAAAAGTCCCATATAAAAACAGTCTAGAATGTGTTTGTCACATGACGTTTTAGCCTAAACGGTGAACTAATTAATCAGTGCGAACCAGCCAATGACACTGAAATGTATGTAATATTTTTCGAAGCAAGATTTTGGTTAACTAAATACAGTGTCGAGCCAGCAGTCTAACATAGAAACTTGTGTACCGTAGTCAGACGCTTTATCCATCGTGCCGCTGGCCCTGCTGGAGAATGAGTGACGCACCATATTTTAATTGTCAAATTGACAGAGCAAGCGATGCAAACTTGGTGTTTTCAATATTTACAAAGGCTTTTCATGTTTGTCATTTAAACTTGAAAAAAGCACACTTGATTTGGCCTAACTAATATTTTATCAACCCCAATCAAAAAAAGTTCATTTGAATTATAATCTACATAATAAGTCACATTTCCAGTTGCTGAGGGATTCTTGTTCTGTGAAAGTGGCTCAAATTCAGATGTGGGATCTGTAGTTAAACACATACCTGCCAAATGACAAGATATGCATTCCCATACCGGGAGTTGAACCCTGGCCACCTGGGTGAAAACCAGGAACCCTAACCACTAGACCATATGGGAAGACACTACGATACAATAAACTTTACAGGCACATTGATAAAGGTCAATAAAACGCTGGTTCGCATTATGTCTGTTGTTGAAATTAAAAGCTCCATCGTTGCCTGCACCGAAAATTGACGTCCCTGCCTTTGAAGCAATGTGGAAATTAAAAGTTCTATAATTATTTTCAGAACTACTGGCTTTGTCTCTCAACTGTGGCACTTCTGCTCGCTCTTTTCTCAGTAAGGTTGCGGAAAAGTCCCATATAAAAACAGTCTAGAATGTGTTTTTCACATGACGTTTTAGCCTAAACGGTGAACTAATTAATCAGTGCGAACCAGCCAGTGACACTGAAGCAAGATTTTGGTTAACTAAATACAGTTTCGAGCCAGCAGTCTAACATAGAAACTTGTGTACCATAGTCAGACGCTTTATCCATCGTGCCGCTGGCCCTGCTGGAGAATGAGTGACGCACCATATTTTAATTGTCAAATTGACATAGCAAGCAATGCAAACTTGGTGTTTTCAATGTTTTAAAAGGCTTCTCAAGTTTGTCATTTAAACTTGAAAAAAGCACACTTGATTTCGCCTAACTAATATTTTATCAACCACATTCAAAAAAAGTTTGTTTGAATTATAATCTACATAATAAGTCACATTTCCAGTTGCTGAGGGATTCTTGTTCTGTGAAAGTGGCTCAAATTCAGATGTGGGATCTGTAGTTAAACAAGTACCTGCCAAATGACAAGATATGAGTTCCCATTCCGGGAGTTGAACCCAGGCCACCTGGGTGAAAACCAGGAATCCTAACTGCTAGACCATATGGGAAGCTGCTACGGTAATAAAAACTTTACAGGCACATTGATAAAGGTCAATAAAACGATGGTTTGCATTATGTCTGTTGTTGAAATTAAAAGCTCCATCGTTGCCTGCACCGAAAATTGACGTCCCTGCCTTTAAAGCAATGTGGAAATTAAAAGTTCTATAACTATATTCAGAACTTCTGGCTTTGTCTCTCACCTGTGGCACTTCTGCTCGCTCTTTTCTCAGTAAGGTTGCGGAAAAGTCCCATATAAAAACAGTCTAGAATGTGTTTTTCACATGATGTTTTAGCCTAAACGGTGAACTAATTAATCAGTGCGAACCAGCCAGTGACACTGAAGCAAGATTTTGGTTAACTAAATACAGTTTCGAGCCAGCAGTCTAACATAGAAACTTGTGTACAGTAGTCAGACGCTTTATCCATAATGCCGCTGGCCCTGCTGGAGAATGAGTGACGCACCATATTTTAATTGTCAAATTGACAGAGCAAGCAATGCAAACTTGGTGTTTTCAATGTTTAAAAAGGCTTCTCAAGTTTGTCAAAAGCACACTTGATTTGGCCTAACTAATATTTTATCAACCACAATCAAAAAAAGTTTGTTTGAATCATAATCTACATAATAAGTCACATTTCCAGTTGCTGAGGGATTCTTGTTCTGTGAAAGTGGCTCAAATTCAGATGTGGGATCTGTAGTTCTATATCGTGGAGCTCCGCCCCATAGGGGAGCTCTGCTCCTATTGGTTTACCCGCTGCCCTAAGGCAGCATCAGCCTGAGACAAAATTATGCACACACCTGCAGCCAATAGGAGTACAGGTGTCCCTATAAGAGGGGATGCTTCCCCTCAATCTGCCTCCCTTTTTCTTCAGCGACTGGATGACTAGACTGAAGAGCCAAGAAGAGACGAAGCACAAGACTCAGGACGAAAACGCCGTTGATATTCCAGTCATCAATGTCGTCTAAATGAGCACACCGGGAGATTTTCCACCCCCAAAAGCTATTTTCAGAGCTCAGTGCAAATGCACTTCCATGGCGGCCGGTGACCACCACGACCTGTGTTTCGTGTGTTTGGGCTCCCAGCATGCCAAGGAAGGCGTCTGCAGTCCCCCGAATTGCGCCTCCTGCGCCCTCCTTTCTTTAAAGGAGAGGAAGCAGCGTTGGGCGTTTTTCAGGGAGGACATCCCCCTTGAGGACGTGCTGTCGATACTAGCCTCTGCTTCAGAGGCGTCGTCCGACGGCGCAGACTCGGGGGAAGATAGGGACTTTGAGGAGGGGTCTGGCATTCCTATGGAACAGTCGGACCCCATCCCTCATATTTTCAAGCCCCCCTTTCCTTTGGAGAGCGAGAGGGCTTGTAGTCCCTATAGCGAAGGGGATACGAGCTCTGAGAGATCAGAAGCTCTCTCTTTCGCTGCAGCCTCTCTAAGATCGGATTTTCCGGGTCTCATTGAGAGAGCTGCTCAACGGCTGGTGATAAGGCTGCCCCCTCTTCCCTTCGCACCAGAGGTTGATATGATGGAGGGCGGTCCTTATTCCAGGACAAGGAAGGCGGCAGAGCCAGTGGCTCCTGCCATGCCTTCTTTGGCTAGATACGTTGAGGGCTCGTGGGAGGCACCTTTAGCGGCGCGTTCGCCAGTTAAAGCGTATCTCCCATTCACGAGAGTGGAAGGAAGGTTTCAGGGTCAGGGAATCCCCAGGTTAGAGAGCGCCATGGCGGCGTATCTCGTACCGGGTTCGAGCCCTTGGCCCTCTTCCAAGAAGGCCACGTTGCCATCCCAGAAGGACCGACTCACAGCGTCGCTGTTAGAGAAGTCCTTTGGGTTGGGAGCCCAAGCTGTAGCAGCAGCTAACAACATTGCCCTCTTGGCAGCCTTGGCGGCCGTTTAACCACGGGCAAGACAGAGCTGGCACCGGAGGAGGTGGAGGAGGCGTCCAGAATTTCTGCCGCCATACTCCACCTGACACAGGCGTCCGCAGTCTGCGCCGGGAGGTCCATGGCCACTTCGGTGGTCGGGGAACGACACCTCTGGTTGTCCTTGACATCCATGAAAGAAGCAGACAGGACGTCTCTCTTGAACGCCCCCCTCTCTGACGACGGCCTCTTTGGGGTCGCAGTCAAAGAGGCGACGGAGCGTTTTTCCAAGCTGGAGGAGGATAAGAAGCAGCTGGCCAAGCACCTGCCGTTGGCAGGACGACTCGGCCCCCCTCCATCCCAAAGGCCATCTACCTCCGCCCCTCTAAGTAGACCGGGTCTATGGCGAGGCGGCGTAATCGGCGTCATCCGGTGGCCACGAGCAGCAAGGGAACGGGCCCCGCCCTTCCAGCAGCTACGGTAGCCCCACTACAGCCGGCGAGGGAGGTGACGAGGACGCCGACCTGGCCCTCCAAGGGAGGCAAGAGGAGGCGTACGTGACGGGACGCGGGGGAGAGGATGGAGGACGCATCGATGGTGTCAAACGTGCCCACTGTTCCCCCCCACCCTTCGGTTGAAGGGATGGGTGTTGATGTAAATGCCTTTGTTGATGTATTTAATAAAGAGTTGGCTCCACCTGACTTTGTCAAAAAAGAGCCTCTTTTCCATAATACGTCCGAGAGCGTTCAAATCTCACCCTCTCTTCCTTACCACTCTAAGAGCCGTTCAGCCCACCGAGGGTGCGTTGCTGAACAGGCACTTAGAGTAGGTATCCGTAAGACCTCAATCAGGTCGTCACATCACACTTCACGTAAAAGAAGTGCTTTACATAGAAGGCAGCAGTCCCGGTCAGATTCTGACATGAGGACGCAGCCGCTATTTGGGGATGGCGCACTAGCACAGACTAAGGTCTCCGCTAGTACGAGCCAGACCCATGCTGCGTTCACAGAGGGCCCGATTACCGCGGTCACGAAGGTGTCCAGAGTATCGGCGCCCCCAGGCATTGTAACACAGCAGCTATCTGGGGACGGCGCATTATCGCAGACCAAGGTCTCGGTTAATGCGATTCAGACCCATGCTACGTTCACGGAGGGCCGGATTACTAGGGTTATGGGTATAACCAAAGTATCAGCTCCCCTGACAGAACGAGCTAGTACTCACCACACTGAGTGTGAATCAACCCACCAGGGGTGCAGAGTTGAACACACACAGAAGGTGAAAGTTAAGAAGGTATCAAGGCGCCGCCTTGTTTTACCTCATAGAGACCTCATACTACAGACTTCTAGGAGTACTGTAGTGAAGGGCTCTGATAGCGAATTGCAGTCACCTAAGATGACGCAATCGCTCGCTGGGGATGGTGCCCTGCCGCAGGCTGTGACCTCGGTCAGCGCAATTCAGACCCGCGATGCGTTCAAGGAGGGCAGGAATACGACGGTTACGAAGTTTAACCGACGTCCCTGCTCCTCCTTCTCTCTCAGAACGCATTGATGGTTCCTCTCCCTTTCACGGGAGGCCCACCTTGGGCTGTTCCACCACTTCAATGTTGGGGAACAGTGGCGGTAAGGGCCATAGAGGAATACAGGTCCTTCCTACTGGATGCACCACAGCTTCGTGCTCAGCCGCTTTCTCTGCATTGCTGGCAGTGGCGAAGAAGCTGCACCCTCTCACGCTGGCTAGAACAGACGTTGCAGAAGGGTTATGCTCTCCAATTCCACCGGACCCCACCCCCATTCAGGGGAGTGGTGGAGACGGTGATGAAAACGCCCAAAAAAGTGGCCGCTCTGGTCTCAGAGATTACGGAACTTTTGGCAAAGGAGGCGGTGACAGTAGTTCCCCGGGAGCAAAGGAACAAAGGGGTATATTCGCCTTATTTCCTAGTGCCCAAAAAGACGGGGGGAGTGAGGCCGATTTTGGATTTACACATTCTCAACGAGAGCATAACCAAACGGCCCTTCCGAATGCTAACGACAAAACGTCTGCTGGAATGTGTCCAGAGAGGGGACTTTTGTACGAGCATAGACCTAAAGGACGCCGTACTTTCATGTGCCGGTTCAGCCGCGTCACAGGAAGTTTCTGCGGTTCGCCTTTCAAGGGGTGGCGTACGAATACACGAGAGGATACCATTTGGGTACGCCCTGGCACCTCGCACATTTTCCAAGTGTGTGGAGGCGGCATTGGAACCGTTGCGTCGTCAGGGAATACGGCTACTAGCCTACCTGGACGACCTACTGGTTCTCGCCCGTCAGCAGAGCTGGCGATCACTCACACAACACAGACAGTGATGCATCTCACAAGTCTGGGGTTTGCTGTGAATTGGAAAAAGAGCGCGCCCTGGCCCACTCATCAGATTGTCTACCTGGGGATACAGCTAGACACTGTGAGGATGAGGGCTCGAATTTCGGACCCCCGAAGGGTAGCCTTGTTGCTAGCCCTGAGTAAGTGTCGTCCGAATCACACGGTGACGGCGCTGTCGATCATGTCACTTTTGGGTCTCATGTCGTCAGCCCACTCTGTGGTTCCGCTGGGACTCCTGCATATGCGCAGGATGCAGCGATGGTTCGCCCCAACTAAGACTAGACCCATTGCGTCAACGTCATCGGTTGGTGGTGGTTCCCCTCTCGCTCAGTGCTGATCTGAACTATTGGAGAAACCCGCGCGTTCTCACGCACGGAGTCCCGATAGGAAAGGTGTCCTCTCACATCCCAGTATTCACGGATGCGTCCCTGACGGGATGGGGAGGGACATGTCAGACCCAAGCGATAAGAGGTGTGTGGCCTCAATCAGGTCGTCATATCAACCTCTTGGAGTTGGAAACGGTTCGACTGGTTCTGACCCACTTCGCGTCTACCCTTCGGGGTCGCGATGTGCTGGTCTGGTCAGACAACCGGACCACAGTAGCCCACATAAATCGCCAGGGAGGAGTCAGGTCTCCTGCTCTCCATCGGGCGGCAGAGGAATTGTGGCTGTGGGCTCACGAGCACCTTCGCTCATTGAGAGCAGCACACATTCCGGGCTACTTGAACGTAGGAGCAGACCTCATGTCAAGAGGGGGTCCTCGAGACGACGAGTGGTGTCTGCATCCGGACATTGTTCTCCAGATTTGGGAACAATTCGGGAGAGCCGAGGTGGAACTATTCGCGTCACGCGTGAACGCGCAATGTCCTCTGTGGTTCTCTCTGAGGGAACAGGACGAACCGCCACTGGGAAGGGACGCCTTTGCGCACCAACCGTGGACGAGAGTTCTCCTGTATGCATTCCCTCCGCTGTCCTGCATTCTCCCACTGCTAGCCAGGGTGAGGTCAGGGGGGCTGTCAGTGATACTGATAGCGCCCGATCGCTCGGGGGCTCCTTGGTTTGCGGAGATGAGTCAGATGTTGATTGCGCCACCTTGGCCAATTCCACATCGACGGGACGCGTTGTCTCAGGCGGGAGGCACGATAGGGAAATTGCCCATAATCGGCCAACCACTGAAGGCCTGGCTGCTGAGAGGGACAGGCTAGAGCGCCGTGGGTTATCTGATGCAGTGATCAGGACCATACAGGGTTCACGTGCCAGTTCCACTTCTAAGATGTATGCCAGTAGATGAAACGTGTTTTCACGATGGTGTGTCACACAAGGTGTAGACCCCATGAGCTGTCAGGTGGAGAGTATTCTCTCTTTTCTACAGCTCATGTTTGATAAGCAAAAATCGCCTGCCACGATTAGAGTGTTTGCAGCAGCGATTTCAGCTTGTCATGAGGGTTTTGGCAGAGACAATGTCTTTAGCCACCCTCTAGTGAAACGTTTCCTATTAGGAACGCGGCGACTTAGGCCAACACCTAGAGTCACGCTTCCTCAGTGGGATTTGGCTTTGGTACTCGAAGCGCTATGTAAGTCGCCGTTCGAGCCATTGAATCAAATACCCCTCAAAATGCTGTCTATAAAGACAGCACTGTTGCTCGCTTTGACTACAGCTAAGCGGGTCAGTGATTTGTGTGCTCTTTCGACGAGACCTGACTGCCTGGCCATCAATGGTGACCTGAGCAGAGCAGTGTTACGTCCTAACCCGGCATTTGTGCCGAAGGTTATTAAGAGTTCATATAGGTCACAGACCGTGGAGCTGTGGGCTTTTTCTCCTCCTCCTCATAGAGAGAGGAGTGAGGAAAAGCTCCATCGCCTGTGCCCGGTACGCGCTTTGGCGTGTTACGTCGAGCGCACAGCAGCGATTAGGTCATCGCCTCAGTTGTTTGTGTGTCACGGTGCGGCTGCACTAGGTAGACCACTTTCAAAACAGCGGTTGTCTCACTGGCTTTGTGAAGGCATTGAGACAGCTTATGAGGCAGCGGGGCGGCAATTGCTTCAGGGTATCAGAGCTCACTCCACTCGTGGAGTAGCGGCTTCTACTGCCCTTTTTCAGAGGAACAGGGGTAGAATATATCTGTAGAGCAGCATCATGGTCGACGCCGTCTCCATTTATCCGTTTCTATCTCTTAGATATGTCTTCTAACTCTCTGGCTCGATCTGTACTCAGCGTGGCTGAAGGGAGATCTTGAGCAAGAAAGAGAAGAGAAGCAGGACTGTGGACACAGGTTTCCATCAGGTCCGCTTTGGTTAGGAAGACGTGTTTTTGACAGATGTGTTTTCTAACTCTTTGGCTCGGTCTGTACTCAGCATAGCTGAAGGGAGATTTTGAGCTAGGAAGAGAGAAAAAAGCAGGACTATGGACAAGGTTTCCATCAGGTCCGCTTTGGATAAGAAAACATATTTTGTGGCATGACTCCTGACTGACAGGTTCAGTACAGTAGAGGCATGCGTTGATTGACAGAATGTGAGGTCATCTATCTGCTTGTTCAGTTTAGTATGACTCATGTTTTGTTCCTGCCCACTAATCTTTGGGATTCCATTGAGTGAGTGGGGCGGTCTACCGCGTTCACAATGTAGAGTGACACTTTGTGTCATTCCATTAGTGGTCGGTAGTGTTTTCACAGGATATTGAGGCACATCTATCTGCTAGTACAGAGTAGTATGGCTTCTATTCTGGTGATCTGCCCACTAGTCATTGGCATTGCCATTGGACTAGGTGGGGCGGGTCTTTAACCGATGACGCGGTATATTGTGACGCCCGTATGGGTTTTTAGTTGCAGTACTGCGGGACTTGGTCGCAGCCATTGCTAGGCCTGACCTTTTCGTTTCGATGGGAAGTGTTGGGCTCGGCAGGGAGTACATTTTGGAGCGCTCCACGATATAGAACGATTAGTTACCGGAGTATAACTCCAGTTCTATGAGTGGAGCAGAGCCCCATAGGACTTAAGGCCCTGCCGACCCTCTCTAGTCTCACTGAAGATAAATATCTCGGGAGGCAGATTGAGGGGAAGCATCCCCTCTTATAGGGACACCTGTACTCCTATTGGCTGCAGGTGTGTGCATAATTTTGTCTCAGGCTGATGCTGCCTTAGGGCAGAGGGTAAACCAATAGGAGCAGAGCTCCCCTATGGGGCTCCGCTCCACTCATAGAACTGGAGTTACACTCCGGTAACTAATCATTAAACAAGTACCTGCCAAATGACAAGATATGAGTTCCCATTCCGGGAGTTGAAATCGGGCCACCTGGGTGAAAACCAGGAATCCTAACTGCTAGACCATATGGGAAGCTGCTACGGTAATAAAAACTTTACAGGCACATTGATAAAGGTCAATAAAACGATGGTTTGCATTATGTCTGTTGTTGAAATTAAAAGCTCCATCGTTGCCTGCACCGAAAATTGACGTCCCTGCCTTTGAAGCAATGTGGAAATTAAAAGTTCTATAATTATATTCAGAACTTCTGGCTTTGTCTCTCACCTATGGCACTTCTGCTCGCTCTTTTCTCAGTAAGGTTGCGGAAAAGTCCCATATAAAAACAGTCTAGAATGTGTTTTTCACATGATGTTTTAGCCTAAACGGTGAACTAATTAATCAGTGGGAACCAGCCAGTGACACTGAAATGTATGTAATATTTTTCGAAGCATGATTTTTGTTAACTAAATACAGTGTTGAGCCAGCAGTCTAACATAGAAACTTGTGTACCGTAGTCAGACGCTTTATCCATCGTGCCGCTGGCCCTGCTGGAGAATGAGTGACACACCATATTTTAATTGTCAAATTGACAGAGCAAGCGATGCAAACTTGGTGTTTTCAATGTTTAAAAAGGCTTCTCATGTTTGTCATTTAAACTTGAAAAAAGAACACTTGTTTTGTCCTAAGTAATATTTTATCAACCCCAATCAAAAAAAGTTTGTTTGAATTATAATCTACATAATAAGTCACATTTCCAGTTGCTGAGGGATTCTTGTTCTGTGAAAGTGGCTCAAATTCAGATGTGGGATCTGTAGTTAAACAAGTACCTGCCAAATGAGAAGATATGAGTTCCCATACCGGGAGTTGAACCCGGGCCACCTGGGTGAAAACCAGGAATGCTAACCACTAGACCATATGGGAAGATGCTATTGTACCAAAAACATTACAGGCACATTAATAAAGGTCAATAAAACACTGGTTCTTATTATGTCTGTTGTTGAAAGTAAAGCTCCATCGTTGCCTGCACCGAAAATTGACGTCCCTGCCTTTGAAGCATTGTGGAAATTAAAAGTTCTATAATTACTTTCAGAACTTCTGGCTTTGTCTCTCACCTGTGGCACTTCTGCTCGCTCTTTTCTCAGTAAGGTTGCGGAAAAGTCCCATATAAAAACAGTCTAGAATGTTTTTTTCACATGATGTTTTAGCCCAAACGGTGAACTAATTAATCAGTGCGAACCAGCCAGTGACACTGAAATGTATGTAATATTTTTCGAAGCAAGATTTTGGTTAACTAAATACAGTGTCGAGCAGCAGTCTAACATAGAAACTTGTGTACCGTAGTCAGACGCTTTATCCATCGTGCCGCTGGCCCTGCTGTAGAATGAGTGACGCACCATATTTTAATTGTCAAATTGACAGAGCAAGCGATGCAAACTTGGTGTTTTCAATGTTTAAAAAGGCTTCTCATGTTTGTCATTTAAACTTGAAAAAAGAACACTTGTTTTGTCCTAAGTAATATTTTATCAACCCCAATCAAAAAAAGTTTGTTTGAATTATAATCTACATAATAAGTCACATTTCCAGTTGCTGAGGGATTCTTGTTTTGTGAAAGTGGCTCAAATTCAGATGTGGGATCTGTAGTTAAACAAGTACCTGCCAAATGACAAGATATGAGTTCTCATACCGGGAGTTGAATCCGGGCCACCTGGGTGAAAACCAGGAATCCTAACCGCTAGACCATATGGGAAGACACTACGGTACAAAAAACTTTACAGGCACATTGATAAAGGTCAATAAAACGCTGGTTCGCATTATGTCTGTTGTTGAAATTAATAGCTCCATTGTTGCCTGCACCGAAAATTGACGTCCCTGCCTTTGAAGCAATGTGGAAATTAAAAGTTCTATAATTATTTTCAGAACTTCTGGCTTTGTCTCTCACCTGTGGCACTTCTGCTCGCTCTTTTCTCAGTAAGGTTGCGGAAAAGTCCCATATAAAAACAGTCTAGAATGTGTTTTTCACATGACGTTTTAGCCTAAACGGTGAACTAATTAATCAGTGCGAACCAGCCAGTGACACTGAAATGTATGTCATATTTTTCGAAGCAAGATTTTGGTTAACTAAATACAGTGTCGAGCAGCAGTCTAACATAGAAACTTGTGTACCGTAGTCAGACGCTTTATCCATCGTGCCGCTGGCCCTGCTGGAGAATGAGTGACACACCATATTTTAATTGTCAAATTGACAGAGCAAGCGATGCAAACTTTGTGTTTTCAATGTTTAAAAAGGCTTCTCATGTTTGTCATTTAAACTTGAAAAAAGAACACTTGATTTGGCCTAACTAATATTTTATCAACCCCAATCAAAAAAAGTTCATTTGAATTATAATCTACATAATAAATCACATTTCCAGTTGCTGAGGGATTCTTGTTCTGTGAAAGTGGCTCGAATTCAGATGTGGGATCTGTAGTTAAACAAGTACCTGCCAAATGAGAAGATATGAGTTCCCATACCGGGAGTTGAACCCGGGACACCTGGGTGAAAACCAGGAATCCTAACCGCTAGACCATATGGGAAGACACTACGGTACAAAAAACTTTACAGGCACATTGATAAAGGTCAATAAAACGCTGGTTCGCATTATGTCTGTTGTTGAAATTAATAGCTCCATCGTTGCCTGCACCGAAAATGTACGTCCCTGCCTTTGAAGCAATGTGGAAATTAAAAGTTCTATAATTATTTTCAGAACTTCTGGCTTTGTCTCTCACCTGTGGCACTTCTGCTCGCTCTTTTCTCAGTAAGGTTGCGGAAAAGTCCCATATAAAAACAGTCTAGAACGTGTTTTTCACATGACGTTTTAGCCTAAACGGTGAACTAATTAATCAGTGCAAACCAGCCAGTGACACTGAAATGTATGTCATATTTTTCGAAGCAAGATTTTGGTTAACTAAATACAGTGTCGAGCAGCAGTCTATCATAGAAACTGGTGTACCGTAGTCAGACGCTTTATCCATCGTGCCGCTGGCCCTGCTGGAGAATGAGTGACACACCATATTTTAATTGTCAAATTGACAGAGCAAGCGATGCAAACTTTGTGTTTTCAATGTTTAAAAAGGCTTCTCATGTTTGTCATTTAAACTTGAAAAAAGAACACTTGATTTGGCCTAACTAATATTTTATCAACCCCAATCAAAAAAAGTTTGTTTGAATTATATTCTACATAATAAGTCACATTTCCAGTTGCTGAGGGATTCTTGTTTTGTGAAAGTGGCTCAAATTCAGATGTGGGATCTGTAGTTAAACAAGTACCTGCCAAATGACAAGATATGAGTTCACATACCGGGAGTTGAATCCGGGCCACCTGGGTGAAAACCAGGAATCCTAACCGCTAGACCATATGGGAAGACACTACAGTACAAAAAACTTTACAGGCACATTGATAAAGGTCAATAAAACGCTGGTTCGCATTATGTCTGTTGTTGAAATTAATAGCTCCATCGTTGCCTGCACCGAAAATTGACGTCCCTGCCTTTGAAGCAATGTGGAAATTAAAAGTTCTATAAGTATTTTCAGAACTTCTGGCTTTGTCTCTCACCTGTGGCACTTCTGCTCGCTCTTTTCTCAGTAAGGTTGCGGAAAAGTCCCATATAAAAACAGTCTAGAATGTGTTTTTCACATGACGTTTTAGCCTAAACGGTGAACTAATTAATCAGTGCGAACCAGCCAGTGACACTGAAATGTATGTCATATTTCTCGAAGCAAGACTTTGGTTAACTAAATACAGTGTCGAGCAGCAGTCTAACATAGAAACTTGTGTACCGTAGTCAGACGCTTTATCCATCGTGCCGCTGGCCCTGCTGTAGAATGAGTGACGCACCATATTTTAATTGTCAAATTGACAGAGCAAGCGATGCAAACTTGGTGTTTTCAATGTTTAAAAAGGCTTCTCATGTTTGTCATTTAAACTTGAAAAAAGAACACTTGTTTTGGCCTAAGTAATATTTTATCAACCCCAATCAAAAAAAGTTTGTTTGAATTATAATCTACATAATAAGTCACATTTCCAGTTGCTGAGGGATTCTTGTTTTGTGAAAGTGGCTCAAATTCAGATGTGGGATCTGTAGTTAAACAAGTACCTGCCAAATGACAAGATATGAGTTCCCATACCGGGAGTTGAATCCGGGCCACCTGGGTGAAAACCAGGAATCCTAACCGCTAGACCATATGGGAAGACACTACGGTACAAAAAACTTTACAGGCACATTGATAAAGGTCAATAAAACGCTGGTTCGCATTATGTCTGTTGTTGAAATTAATAGCTCCATCGTTGCCTGCACCGAAAATGGACGTCCCTGCCTTTGAAGCAATGTGGAAATTAAAAGTTCTATAATTATTTTCAGAACTTCTGAATTTGTCTCTCACCTGTGGCACTTGTGCTCGCTCTTTTCTCAGTAAGGTTGCGGAAAAGTCCCATATAAAAACAGTCTAGAACGTGTTTTTCACATGACGTTTTAGCCTAAACGGTGAACTAATTAATCAGTGCAAACCAGCCAGTGACACTGAAATGTATGTCATATTTTTCGAAGCAAGATTTTGGTTAACTAAATACAGTGTCGAGCAGCAGTCTATCATAGAAACTGGTGTACCGTAGTCAGACGCTTTATCCATCGTGCCGCTGGCCCTGCTGTAGAATGAGTGACGCACCATATTTTAATTGTCAAATTGACAGAGCAAGCGATGCAAACTTGGTGTTTTCAATGTTTAAAAAGGCTTCTCATGTTTGTCATTTAATCTTGAAAAAAGAACACTTGGTTTGGCCTAACTAATATTTTATCAACCCCAATCAAAAAAAGTTCGTTTGAATTATATTCTACATAATAAGTCACATTTCCAGTTGCTGAGGGATTCTTGTTTTGTGAAAGTGGCTCAAATTCAGATGTGGGATCTGTAGTTAAACAAGTACCTGCCAAATGACAAGATATGAGTTCACATACCGGGAGTTGAATCCGGGCCACCTGGGTGAAAACCAGGAATCCTAACCGCTAGACCATATGGGAAGATGCCACGGTACCAAAAACTTTACAGGCACATTGATAAAGGTCAATAAAACGATGGTTTGCATTATGTCTGTTTTTGAAATTAAAAGCTCCATCGTTGCCTGCACCGAAAATTGACGTCCCTGCCTTTGAAGCAAGGTGGAAATTAAAAGTTCTATAATTATTTTCAGAACTTCTGAATTTGTCTCTCACCTGTGGCACTTGTGCTCGCTCTTTTCTCAGTAAGGTTGCGGAAAAGTCCCATATAAAAACAGTCTAGAATGTTTTTTTCACATGACGTTTTAGCCTAAACGGTGAACTAATTAATCAGTGCGAACCAGCCAGTGACACTGAAATGTATGTTATATTTTTCGAAGCAAGATTTTGGTTAACTAAATACAGTGTCGAGCAGCAGTCTAACATAGAAACTTGTGTACCGTAGTCAGACGCTTTATCCATCGTGCCGCTGGCCCTGCTGTAGAATGAGTGACGCACCATATTCTAATTGTCAAATTGACAGAGCAAGCGATGCAAACTTGGTGTTTTCAATGTTTAAAAAGGCTTCTCATGTTTGTCATTTAAACTTGAAAAAAGAACACTTGTTTTGGCCTAAGTAATATTTTGTCAACCCCAATCAAAAAAAGTTCGTTTGAATTATAATCTACATAATAAGTCACATTTCCAGTTGCTGAGGGATTCTTGTTTTGTGAAAGTGGCTCAAATTCAGATGTGGGATCTGTAGTTAAACAAGTACCTGCCAAATGACAAGATATGAGTTCCCATACCGGGAGTTGAATCCGGGCCACCTGGGTGAAAACCAGGAATCCTAACCGCTAGACCATATGGGAAGACACTACGGTACAAAAAACTTTACAGGCACATTGATAAAGGTCAATAAAACGTTGGTTCGCATTATGTCTGTTGTTGAAATTAATAGCTCCATCGTTGCCTGCACCGAAAATTTACGTCCCTGCCTTTGAAGCAATGTGGAAATTAAAAGTTCTATAATTATTTTCAGAACTTCTGGCTTTGTCTCTCACCTGTGGCACTTCTGCTCGCTCTTTTCTCAGTAAGGTTGCGGAAAAGTCCCATATAAAAACAGTCTAGAACGTGTTTTTCACATGACGTTTTAGCCTAAACGGTGAACTAATTAATCAGTGCAAACCAGCCAGTGACACTGAAATGTATGTCATATTTCTCGAAGCAAGATTTTGGTTAACTAAATACAGTGTCGAGCAGCAGTCTAACATACAAACTTGTGTACCATAGTCAGACGCTTTATCCATCGTGCCGCTGGCCCTGCTGGAGAATGAGTGACACACCATATTTTAATTGTCAAATTGACAGAGCAAGCGATGCAAACTTGGTGTTTTCAATGTTTAAAAAGGCTTCTCATGTTTGTCATTTAAACTTGAAAAAAGAACACTTGATTTGGCCTAACTAATATTTTATCAACCCCAATCAAAAAAAGTTCGTTTGAATTATATTCTACATAATAAGTCACATTTCCAGTTGCTGAGGGATTCTTGTTTTGTGAAAGTGGCTCAAATTCAGATGTGGGATCTGTAGTTAAACAAGTACCTGCCAAATGACAAGATATGAGTTCCCATACCGGGAGTTGAATCCGGGCCACCTGGGTGAAAACCAGGAATCCTAACCGCTAGACCATATGGGAAGATGCCACGGTACCAAAAACTTTACAGGCACATTGATAAAGGTCAATAAAACGATGGTTTGCATTATGTCTGTTTTTGAAATTAAAAGCTCCATCGTTGCCTGCACCGAAAATTGACGTCCCTGCCTTTGAAGCAAGGTGGAAATTAAAAGTTCTATAATTATTTTCAGAACTTCTGAATTTGTCTCTCACCTGTGGCACTTGTGCTCGCTCTTTTCTCAGTAAGGTTGCGGAAAAGTCCCATATAAAAACAGTCTAGAACGTGTTTTTCACATGACGTTTTAGCCTAAACGGTGAACTAATTAATCAGTGCGAACCAGCCAGTGACACTGAAATGTATGTTATATTTTTCGAAGCAAGATTTTGGTTAACTAAATACAGTGTCGAGCAGCAGTCTAACATATAAACTTGTGTACCGTAGTCAGACGCTTTATCCATCGTGCCGCTGGCCCTGCTGTAGAATGAGTGACGCACCATATATTAATTGTCAAATTGACAGAGCAAGCGATGCAAACTTGGTGTTTTCAATGTTTAAAAAGGCTTCTCATGTTTGTCATTTAAACTTGAAAAAAGAACACTTGTTTTGGCCTAAGTAATATTTTATCAACCCCAATCAATTTTTTTTAGTTTGAATTATAATCTACATAATAAGTCACATTTCCAGTTGCTGAGGGATTCTTGTTTTGTGAAAGTGGCTCAAATTCAGATGTGGGATCTGTAGTTAAACAAGTACCTGCCAAATGACAAGATATGAGTTCCCATACCGGGAGTTGAATCCGGGCCACCTGGGTGAAAACCAGGAATCCTAACCGCTAGACCATATGGGAAGACACTACGGTACAAAAAACTTTACAGGCACATTGATAAAGGTCAATAAAACGCTGGTTCGCATTATGTCTGTTGTTGAAATTAATAGCTCCATCGTTGCCTGCACCGAAAATTTACGTCCCTGCCTTTGAAGCAATGTGGAAATTAAAAGTTCTATAATTATTTTCAGAACTTCTGGCTTTGTCTCTCACCTGTGGCACTTCTGCTCGCTCTTTTCTCAGTAAGGTTGCGGAAAAGTCCCATATAAAAACAGTCTAGAACGTGTTTTTCACATGACGTTTTAGCCTAAACGGTGAACTAATTAATCAGTGCAAACCAGCCAGTGACACTGAAATGTATGTCATATTTCTCGAAGCAAGATTTTGGTTAACTAAATACAGTGTCGAGCAGCAGTCTAACATACAAACTTGTGTACCATAGTCAGACGCTTTATCCATCGTGCCGCTGGCCCTGCTGGAGAATGAGTGACACACCATATTTTAATTGTCAAATTGACAGAGCAAGCGATGCAAACTTGGTGTTTTCAATGTTTAAAAAGGCTTCTCATGTTTGTCATTTAAACTTGAAAAAAGAACACTTGATTTGGCCTAACTAATATTTTATCAACCCCAATCAAAAAAAGTTCGTTTGAATTATATTCTACATAATAAGTCACATTTCCAGTTGCTGAGGGATTCTTGTTTTGTGAAAGTGGCTCAAATCCAGATGTGGGATCTGTAGTTAAACAAGTACCTGCCAAATGAGAAGATATGAGTTCCCATACCGGGAGTTGAACCCGGGCCACCTGGGTGAAAACCAGGAATCCTAACCGCTAGACCATATGGGAAGATGCTACGGTACCAAAAACTTTACAGGCACATTGATAAAGGTCAATAAAACGTTGGTTTGCATTATGTCTGTTTTTGAAATTAAAAGCTCCATCGTTGCCTGCACCGAAAATTGACGTCCCTGCCTTTGAAGCAATGTGGAAATTAAAAGTTATATAATTATTTTCAGAACTTCTGAATTTGTCTCTCACCTGTGGCACTTCTGCTCGCTCTTTTCTCAGTAAGGTTGCGGAAAAGTCCCATATAAAAACAGTCTAGAACGTGTTTTTCACATGACGTTTTAGCCTAAACGGTGAACTAATTAATCAGTGCAAACCAGCCAGTGACACTGAAATGTATGTCATATTTTTCGAAGCAAGATTTTGGTTAACTAAATACAGTGTCGAGCAGCAGTCTAACATATAAACTTGTGTACCGTAGTCAGACGCTTTATCCATCGTGCCGCTGGCCCTGCTGTAGAATGAGTGACGCACCATATATTAATTGTCAAATTGACAGAGCAAGCGATGCAAACTTGGTGTTTTCAATGTTTAAAAAGGCTTCTCATGTTTGTCATTTAAACTTGAAAAAATAACACTTGATTTGGCCTAACTAATATTTTATCAACCCCAATCAAAAAAAGTTCGTTTGAATTATATTCTACATAATAAGTCACATTTCCAGTTGCTGAGGGATTCTTGTTTTGTGAAAGTGGCTCAAATTCAGATGTGGGATCTGTAGTTAAACAAGTACCTGCCAAATGACAAGATATGAGTTCACATACCGGGAGTTGAACCCGGGCCACCTGGGTGAAAACCAGGAATCCTAACCGCTAGACCATATGGGAAGAAGCTACGGTACCAAAAACTTTACAGGCACATTGATAAAGGTCAATAAAACGTTGGTTTGCATTATGTCTGTTGTTGAAATTAAAAGCTCCATCGTTGCCTGCACCGAAAATTGACGTCCCTGCCTTTGAAGCAATGTGGAAATTAAAAGTTATATAATTATTTTCAGAACTTCTGAATTTGTCTCTCACCTGTGGCACTTCTGCTCGCTCTTTTCTCAGTAAGGTTGCGGAAAAGTCCCATATAAAAAGAGTCTTGAACGTGTTTTTCACATGACGTTTTAGCCTAAACGGTGAACTAATGAATCAGTGCGAACCAGCCAGTGACACTGAAATGTATGTAATATTTATCAAAGCAAGATTTTGGTTAACTTAATACAGTGTCAAGCCAGCAGTCTAACATAGAAACTTGTGTACCGTAGTCAGACGCTTTATCCATCGTGCCGCTGGCCCTGCTGGAGAATGAGTGACGCACCATATTTTAATTGTCAAATTGACAGAGCAAGCGATGCAAACTTGGTGTTTTCAATGTTTAAAAAGGCTTCTCATGTTTGTCATTTAAACTTGAAAAAAGAACACTTGTTTTGTCCTAAGTAATATTTTATCAACCACAATCAAAAAAAGTTTGTTTGAATTATAATCTACATAATAAGTCACATTTCCAGTTGCTGAGGGATTCTTGTTTTGTGAAAGTGGCTCAAATTCAGATGTGGGATCTGTAGTTAAACAAGTACCTGCCAAATGAGAAGATATGAGTTCTCATACCGGGAGTTGAACCCGGGCCACCTGGGTGAAAACCAGGAATCCTAACCGCTAGACCATATGGGAAGATGCTATGGTACCAAAAACTTTACAGGCACATTGATAAAGGTCAATAAAACGTTGGTTTGCATTATGTCCGTTTTTGAAATTAAAAGCTCCATCGTTGCCTGCACCGAAAATTGACGTCCCTGCCTTTGAAGCAATATGGAAATTTAAAGTTCTATAATTATTTTAAGAACTTCTGAATTTGTCTCTCACCTGTGGCACTTCTGCTCGCTCTTTTCTCAGTAAGGTTGCGGAAAAGTCCCATATAAAAAGAGTCTTGAACGTGTTTTTCACATGACGTTTTAGCCTAAACGGTGAACTAATGAATCAGTGCGAACCAGCCAGTGACACTGAAATGTATGTAATATTTATCAAAGCAAGATTTTGGTTAACTTAATACAGTGTCAAGCCAGCAGTCTAACATAGAAACTTGTGTACCGTAGTCAGAAGCTTTATCCATCGTGCCGCTGGCCCTGCTGGAGAATGAGTGACGCACCATATTTTAATTGTCAAATTGACAGAGCAAGCAATGCAAACTTGGTGTTTTCAATGTTTAAAAAGGCTTCACAAGTTTGTCATTTAAACTTGAAAAAAGCACACTTGATTTGGCCTAACTAATATTTTATCAACCCCAATCAAAAAAAGTTCGTTTGAATTATAATCTACATAATAAGTCACATTTCCAGTTGCTGAGGGATTCTTGTTTTGTGAAAGTGGCTCAAATTCAGATGTGGGATCTGTAGTTAAACAAGTACCTGCCAAATGAGAAGATATGAGTTCCCATACCGGGAGTTGAACCCGGGCCACCTGGGTGAAAACCAGGAATCCTAACCGCTAGACCATATGGGAAGACGCTATGGTCCAAAAAACTTTACAGGCACATTGATAAAGGTCAATAAAACGCTGGTTCGTTTATGTCTGTTGTTGAAATTAAAAGCTCCATCGTTGCCTGCACCGAAAATTGACGTCCCTGCCTTTGAAGCAATGTGGAAATTAAAAGTTCTATAATTATTTTAAGAACTTCTGAATTTGTCTCTCACCTGTGGCACTTCTGCTCGCTCTTTTCTCAGTAAGGTTGCGGAAAAGTCCCATATAAAAACAGTCTAGAACGTGTTTTTCACATGACGTTTTAGCCTAAACGGTGAACTAATTAATCAGTGCGAAGCAGCCAGTGACACTGAAATGTATGTAATATTTTTCGAAGCAAGATTTTGGTTAACTAAATACAGTGTCGAGCCAGCAGTCTAACATAGAAACTTGTGTACCGTAGTCAGACGCTTTATCCATCGTGCCGCTGGCCCTGCTGGAGAATGAGTGACGCACCATATTTTAATTGTCAAATTGACAGAGCAAGCAATGCAAACTTGGTGTTTTCAATGTTTAAAAAGGCTTCACAAGTTTGTCATTTAAACTTGAAAAAAGCACACTTGATTTGGCCTAACTAATATTTTATCAACCCCAATCAAAAAAAGTTCATTTGAATTATAATAAGTCACATTTCCAGTTGCTGAGGGATTCTTGTTCTGTGAAATTGGCTCAATTTCAGATGTGGGATCTGTAGTTAAACAAGTACCTGCCAAATGAGAAGATATGAGTTCCCATACCGGGAGTTGAATCCGGGCCACCTGGGTGAAAACCAGGAATCCTAACCGCTAGACCATATGGGAAGATGCTACGGTACCAAAAACTTTACAGGCACATTGATAAAGGTCAATAAAACGTTGGTTTGCATTATGTCTATTGTTGAAATTAAAAGCTCCATCGTTGCCTGCACCGAAAATTGACGTCCCTGCCTTTGAAGCAATGTGGAAATTAAAAGTTATATAATTATTTTCAGAACTTCTGAATTTGTCTCTCACCTGTGGCACTTCTGCTCGCTCTTTTCTCAGTAAGGTTGCGGAAAAGTCCCATATAAAAACAGTCTAGAACGATTAGTTACCGGAGTGTAACTCCAGTTCTATGAGTGGAGCGGAGCCCCATAGGGGAGCTCTGCTCCTATTGGTTTACCCTCTGCCCTAGGGCAGAACAGCCTGAAGCAAATTTATGCACACACCTGCAGCCAATGGGAGCACAGGTGCCCCTATAAGAAGGGACCCGTTCCCTCAATCAGCCTCCCGAGATATTTATCTTCAGCGAGACTAGAGAGGGTCGGCAGGGCCTTAAGTCCTATGGGGCTCCGCTCCACTCATAGAACTGGAGTTACACTCCGGTAACTAATCGTTCTATATCGAACGCTCCAAAATGTACTCCCTGCCGAGCCTGACACTTCCCATTAAAAAATGAAAAAAGGTCAAGCCTAGCAATGGCTGCAACCAATTCCCGCAGTACTGCAACTAAAAAACCCCTCCGGGCGTCACAATATACCGCGTCATCGGTTAAAGACCCGCCCCATCTAGCTCAATGGCAATGCCAATGACTAGTGGGCAGATCACCAGAATAGAAACTACACTAATCTGTACTAGCAGATAGCCGTGCCTCAATATTCTGTGACAACACTATCGTCCACTAATGGAATGACATCAAATGTCACTCTACATTATGTGTCCAATAGACCGCCTTACTCACTCAATGGAACCCATAGATTAGTAGGCAGGAACAAAATATATAAGTCATACTAAACTGAACCATCAGATAGATGACCTCACATTCTGTCAATTCAATACATGTCTCTACTATACTGACCCTGTCAGTCAAGAGACATGCCACAAGATATGCTTTCCATCCAAAGCGGACCTGATAGAGACCTGTCCATCGTCCTGCTTCTCTCTCCTCCAGCTCAAGATTCTCCTTCAGCTATGCTGAGTGCAATCGAGCTTAAGAGTTAAAAAGCCTATCCTCAACAAACATGTTTTCCTAACCAAAGCGGACCTGATTGGAACCTGTCCATGGTCCTGCTTTATCCTCTCTCCCTAGCTCAAAATCGCCTTTCAGCTCTGCTGAATGCCGACCGAGCCAAAGAGTTAAAAAACATGTCTGTCCATAATATGTCCTTCTAACAAAAGAGGACCCTATGAACATGGTCACAATCCTGCTTTTTCCTCTCTATTTTGCTCAAGATCTTCCCTCAGCCACGCTGAGTACAGATCGAGCCAAAGAGTTAGAAGACATATCTAACAGATAGAAACGGATAAAAGGAGACGGCGTCGACCATGACGCTGCTCTACAAATATCCTCTACCTCTGTTCCTCTGAAGAGGGCAGTAGAAGCTGCTACTCCACGAGTAGAGTGCGCTCTGATACCCTGAGGTGGTTGTCGCCCCGCCACCTCGTACGCTGTCTCAATACCTTCACAAAGCCAGTGAGACAATCGCTGTTTTGAAAGTGGTCTACCTAATGCAGCCGCACCGTGACACACAAACAGCTGAGGCGATGACCTAACCGCTGCTGTGCGCTCAACGTAACACGCCAAAGCGCGCACTGGGCACAGACAATGAAGCTTTTCCTCACTCCTCTCCCCATGGGGAGGGGGATAAAAAGCCCACAACTCCACGGTCTGTGATCTATATGCACTGTTAATAACCTTCGGCACAAATGCCGGGTTAGGACTTAACACCGCTCTGCTCAGATCGCCATTGATGGCAAGGCAGTCGGGTCTCGTCGACAGTGCACACAAATCACTGACCCGCTTAGCGGTAGTCAAGGCGAGCAACAGTGCCGTCTTGATAGACAGCATCTTGAGGGGTATTCGATTCAATGGCTCGAACGGCGACTTACATAGCGCTTCGAGAACCAAAGCCAAATCCCACTGGGGCAGCGTAGCTCTAGGCATTGGCCTAAGCCGCCGCGTCCCCAATAAGAAACGTTTCACTAATGGGTGACTGAACACGTTCCTTCCGTTAAACCCTTCATGACCAGCTGAAATTGCCGCTGCAAACACCCGAATGGTGGAGGGAGATTTCTGCTTATCAAACATAAACTGCAGGAATGAGAGCACACTCTCCACCTGACAGTTCATGGGGTCTACATCCTGTGTGTCACACCATCGTGAGAAAACGTTCCATCTGCTGGTATACACCCTAGAAGTGGAACTGGCTCGTGCACCTTGTATGGTTCTGATCACTGCATCAGATAACCCACGGCGCCTCAACCTGTCCCATTCAGGAACCAAGCCTTCAGTGGTTGGCCGATTATGGGCCACTGCCCTATCGAGCCTCCCGCCTGGGTCAACGCGTCTCGTCGATGTGGAATTGGCCAAGGTGGCGCAATCAACATCTGACTCATCTCCGCAAACCACGGAGCCCCCGGGCGATCGGGCGCTATCAGTATCACTGACAGCTCCTCTGACCTCACCCTGGCTAGCAGTGGGAGAATGCAAGACAGCGGAGGGAATGCATACAGGAGAACTTTCGGCCACAGGTAGTGCGCGAATGCGTCTCTTCCCAGTGGTGGCTCGTCCTGTTCCCTCAGAGAGAACCATAGGGGACACTGCGCGTTCACGCGTGACGCGAACAGATCCACCTCGGCTCTCCCGAATTGTTCCCAAATTCGGAGAACAATGTCCGGATGCAGACACCACTCGTCGTCTCGAGGACCCCCTCTTGACATGAGGTCTGCCCCTACGTTCAAGTAGCCCGGAATGTGTGCTGCTCTCAACGAGCGAAGGTGCTTGTGAGCCCACAGCCCCAATTCCTCTGCCGCCCGATGGAGGGCAGGAGACCTGACCCCTCCCTGGCGGTTTATGTGAGCCACTGTGGTCCGGTTGTCTGACCAAACCAGCACATCGCGACCCCGAAGGGTAGACGCGAAGTGGGTCAAAACCAGTCGAACCGTTTCCAACTCCAGGAGGTTTATGTGACGACCTGATTGAGGCCATGCACCTCCTATCGCTTGAGACTGACATGTCCCTCCCCATCCAGTCAGAGAGGCATCTGTATATACTGGAATGTAGGATGACACCTTGCCCATCGGGACTCCGTGCGTGAGAACGCTCGAGTTCCTCCAATAGTCCAGGTCTGCTCTTAGCGAGAGAGGAACCACCACCAACCGATGACGTTGACGCACTGGGTCTAGTCTTAGTTGGGCGAACCACCGCTGTATTCTGCGCATGTGCAGAAGTCCCAGCGGGACCACAGAGTGGGCTGACGACATGAGACCCAAAAGTGACATGATCGATAGCGCCGTTACTGTGTGATTCGGACGACACTTCCTCAGGGCTAGCATCAATGCTACCCTTCGAGGGTCCGAGATTCGAGCCCTCATCATTACAGTGTCTAGCTGTAGTCCCAGGTAGACAATCTGATGACTGGGCCAGGGTGCGCTCTTTTTCCAATTCACAGCGAACCCCAGACGCGTGAGATGAATCACTGTCTGTGTCGTGTGAGTGAACACCAGCTCTGCTGACGGGGCGAGAACCAGCAGGTCGTCTAGGTAGGCTAATAGCCTTATCCCTTGACGACGCAGCGGCTCCAATGCCGCCTCTACACATTTGGAAAACGTTTGAGGTGCCAGGGCGTACCCGAATGGCATCCTCGTGAACTCGTACGCCACCCCTTGAAAGGCGAACCGCAGAAACTTCCTGTGACGCGATTGTATCGGCACATGGAAGTACGCGTGCTTTAGGTCTATGCTTGTACAAAAGTCTCCTTTCTGAACACATTCCAGTAGACGTTTTGTCGTCAGCATTCGGAAGGGCCGTTTGGTTATGCTCTCGTTGAGAGTGCGTAAATCCAAATTCGGCCTCACTCCCCCCGTCTTTTTGGGCACTAGGAAATAAGGCGAATACAGCCCTTTGTTCCTTTGCTCTCGGGGAACTACTGTGACCGCCTCCTTCGCCAAAAGTTCCGTAATCTCTGACATCAGAGCGGCTACTTTGTCCGGCGTTTTCATCACCGTCTCCACCACTCCCCTGAACGGGGGTGGGGTTCGATGGAATTGGAGGGCATAACCCTTCTGCAACGTCTGTTCTAGCCAGCGTGAGAGGGTACAGCTTCGTTGCCACTGCCAGCAATGCAGAGAAAGCGGGCGCGCACGAAGCTGTGGTGCGTCCAGTAGGAAGGACCTGTATTCCTCTATGGCCCTCGCCGCCGCTATTCCCCAGCACTGGGTTGGTGGAATAGCCCAAGGCGGGCCCCCCTCGAAAGGGAGAGGAAACATCAGCTCGTTCTGAGTGAATCGGAGGCCTTGATACGTTAGTTACGACCGTAACTCCAGTAATCCGGCCCTCCGTGAACGCAGCACGGTTCTGAACTGCACTGGCTGAGGCATTAACCTGAGACAGAGCGCCCTCCCCAGATAGCAATTGCGTCATCATGTCATTGTCTGACTGAGACTGCTGCTTGCCATGAGATCCATCCACTGCAGTACTCAACAGAGTCTGAAAAGTGTGATCTCTGACTGGTACCACAAGGTGGTGCTACAATACCTCCTTTTCACTGGTCTCATGATGCTGCTCAGCAGCACACTCTGTGTGTGGTGAGCTGCACTCAGAGCCATGGGCATTGTTACGTTCTGAAATAACCGGAGGCGTCCATACATTGGTTACACTTGTAACTCTAGTATTCCCGCCCTCCGTGAACGTCGCACGGGTCTGAGCTGCGCTGGCTGAGGCGTTAGCCTGCAGCAAGGCGTCATTCCCAGTTAGCGGCTGCGTCTTCATGTCACATTGGGACAGAGACTGCTGCCTGCTGTGTGAGACCTTTACTACAGAGCTCCTAGGAGTCTGTAGTAAAGAGTCCTTAACAGGTGAGCTAAGGCTGTGCCTTGCTACCTTTTTCCCTTTCCTCTCCTGAGTGTGTTCAACTACGCACCCTTGGTGGGTTGAGCTACACTCAGGATGGTGAGAGAAAATTATAGAACGTGAAGTGTTCTGTAATGTGTTATGGAAAACAGGTCCTTTTTTGACAATGTCAGTGAGAACCAGCTCTTTATTCACATAATCACAATAAACAACTCCCTCCACGCCCTGAACAGTGGGGTGGGGGGGAACAGTGGGCTCTGTTGCATCTTGCGCCGAGCCGCTATCCGTCCTCTCCCCCTCGTCTCGTCATTGATGCCGCCTCTTCTGGCTAGCCTTCTGGTGCTGCCAGGCCGGCTTGGCGATGACCTCCCTCGCCGGCGGAGCTGTCGCCACCACTGTCGACGCCGGAGGGGCCGAGCCCGCTCGCTTGCTGCCTGTGGTAGACGCCTGTCGCCTGGCCCGTCGCCTCCCAGTAGCTCTGCTGGGGGCGTTGGAGGTAGACGGAATAGCTGGGGCCCTGCTAAACTTAGTCGCCAAGGGCAGATGTTTAGCTAGGCGCTTCCTCTCCTCGTCCAACTTAGCAAAACGCTCTGTTGCCTCTTTAACAGCGACTCCGAAGAGACCCTCGCTGGAGACAGGAGCGTTTAACAGCGAGGCCCTGTCTGTTTCCTTCATGGCTGTCATCGACAGCCAGAGGTGATGCTCCATGACCACCGAGGTGGCCATGGATCTGCCTGCGCATATTGCCGACGCCTGTGTCAAGTGAAGAATGGCTCCGGAAATTCTGGACGCCTCTTCTATCTCTTTGCCGGTCAACTCTGACCTACCCGTTGTAAGACGGGATAGGAAGGCCGCGAGGAGGGCGATGTTGTTCGCCGCTGACACGCCCTGGGCTCCCAGCGTGAAGGATTTCTCGGCCAGCTGTGCTGTGAGTCTATCCTTCTGCGCCGGTAGGGTGGCCTTCTTGGAGGCTGCCCAGGGACTCGAACCCGGCACGAGATACGCCGCCATGGCGCTCTCGAGCCTAGGGATTCCCTTAGCCGCCCACTCATGACCGGCCACTCTGGTAAACGGGATGTACGCTCTGGCCGGCGAACGCGCCGCCAGAGGTGCATCCCAAGAGCCCTCGACATATTTGCAAAGGGAAGGCATAGCCGGAGCCATCGGCTCAGCCGCCTTCCTTGGCTTGGAGTAGGGGCCGCCCTCCATCAGGTCCACCTCCACAGGGAGGGGAGCTGGAGGCAGCGCTATCTCCAGTCGATTGGCGGCCTTCTCAATGAGTTCGGGAAAGTCCGAACGCAGAGAGGCCGCTGCGAAGGACAGGGCTTCTGACCTAACAGAGCCCGTGTCGTCATCGCCCAAGGAGCCCTCAGACCTCACGCTTCCCATAGGGAAGGGGGTCTTGAAAATAGGCGCCAGAGGTTCGGATTGTCCCATTGGGATATCCATCTCTGTGCCTTGCTCCTTGTCGTCCCCCGAGCCAGCACTGTCTGATGACGCCTCTGAAGCAGAGGCGAGAATGGACAGTACATCCTCTAAGGGGATATCCTCTCTGAAAAACGCCCAGCGCTGCTTCCTCGCCTTCATAGGAAGGAGAGCGCAGGAGGCGCAGTTAGGAGGGTTGTCGAGACCTTCCTTGGCATGCTGCGGTCCCAAACACACGAAACAAAGGTCGTGGGGGTCCGTAGATGCCATGTCAGTACAACGACACATAGCCCTGAAAAGGGCTTTTGGGGGTGGGAAATTCCCTGGTGTGCTCATTTCTGGAAGACGTCGATGGCTGGATATCGACGGCGTTATCTTCCTGAGTCTTCTTGTACTTCTTGGCTTCTTCAGTCTAGTCCAGTCGTTGAAGATAAATGGGAGGCTGATTGAGGGAACGGGTCCCTTCTTATAGGGGCGCCTCTGCTCCCATTGGCTGCAGGTGTGTGCATAAATTTGCTTCAGGCTGTTCTGCCCTAGGGCAGAGGGTAAACCACTAGGAGCAGAGCTCCCCTATGGGGCGGAGCTCCACGATATA
>NW_025535886.1:40000-77184 GCF_020615455.1 Coregonus clupeaformis | reverse complement strand
ATACAATTAACAGATACAGTGGGGGGAAAAAGTATTTAGTCAGCCACCAATTGTGCAAGTTCTCCCACTTAAAAAGATGAGAGAGGCCTGTAATTTTCATCATAGGTACACGTCAACTATGACAGACAAAATGAGAAAAAATGAAAAAAAAATCCAGAAAATCACATTGTAGGATTTTTAATGAATTTATTTGCAAATTATGGTGGAAAATAAGTATTTGGTCAATAACAAAAGTTTCTCAATACTTTGTTATATACCCTTTGTTGGCAATGACACAGGTCAAACGTTTTCTGTAAGTCTTCACAAGGTTTTCACACACTGTTGCTGGTATTTTGGCCCATTCCTCCAAAGATTTTCTATGGGGTTGAGATCTGGAGACTGGCTAGGCCACTCCAGGACCTTGAAATGCTTCTTACGAAGCCACTCCTTCGTTGCCCGGGCGGTGTGTTTGGGATCATTGTCATGCTGAAAGACCCAGCCACGTTTCATCTTCAATGCCCTTGCTGATGGAAGGAGGTTTTCACTCAAAATCTCACAATACATGGCCCCATTCATTCTTTCCTTTACACGGATCAGTCGTCCTGGTCCCTTTGCAGAAAAACAGCCCCAAAGCATGATGTTTCCACCCCCATGCTTCACAGTAGGTATGGTGTTCTTTGGATGCAACTCAGCATTCTTTGTCCTCCAAACACGACGAGTTGAGTTTTTACCAAAAAGTTATATTTTGGTTTCATCTGACCATATGACATTCTCCCAATCCTCTTCTGGATCATCCAAATGCACTCTAGCAAACTTCAGACGGGCCTGGACAGGTACTGGCTTAAGCAGGGGGACACGTCTGGCACTGCAGGACTTGAGTCCCTGGCGGCGTAGTGTGTTACTGATGGTAGGCTTTGTTACTTTGGTCCCAGCTCTCTGCAGGTCATTCACTAGGTCCCCCCGTGTGGTTCTGGGATTTTTGCTCACCGTTCTTGTGATCATTTTGACCCCACGGGGTGAGATCTTGTGTGGAGCCCCAGATCGAGGGAGATTATCAGTGGTATTGTATGTCTTCCATTTCCTAATAATTGCTCCCACAGTTGATTTCTTCAAACCAAGCTGCTTACCTATTGCAGATTCAGTCTTCCCAGCCTGTAGCAGGTCTACAATTTTGTTTCTGGTGTCCTTTGACAGCTCTTTGGTCTTGGCCATAGTGGAGTTTGGAGTGTGACTGTTTGAGGTTGTGGACAGGTGTCTTTTATACTGATAACAAGTTCAAACAGGTGCCATTAATACAGGTAACGAGTGGAGGACAGAGGAGCCTCTTAAAGAAGAAGTTACAGGTCTGTGAGAGCCAGAAATCTTGCTTGTTTGTAGGTGACCAAATACTTATTTTCCACCATAATTTGCAAATAAATTCATAAAAAATCCTACAATGTGATTTTTTGGAATTTTTTTCCTCAATTTGTCTGTCATAGTTGACGTGTACCTATGATGAAAATTACAGGCCTCTCTCATCTTTTTAAGTGGGAGAACTTGCACAATTGGTGACTGACTAAATACTTTTTTCCCCCACTGTATGTCCTTCAATATAATATAATATTCCAGCAAATGTAAAGTTTTTTAAATCTCTTTCTGATACGTGTAATACTGCTGTTCATTAGTGAAATAAAAACAGGCCTCTTAACAGTAAAGGAAGCAAAGTAATAGTAAGGAAAATAGTTTGTGAAAAAACGGAATAATCTGTACGCTCTCAGATTACAATAAGTGTTCATATGGTAAGGTGCTCTTTGGTTTCCCAGACTTGTGTCAAATATGAAAAACTTGGGGGCTAAACTTGTAGGACATAGTCCAAGGGCAACAGGATTGGCACAGGAGCCACCATTACACTCAGTACCACCATTACATGACATGAAATCAGGCCTCAGTCTGAGCAGCGGTTCCAGTCTGCCAGAACAGTGGTTACGCCGTTGACGGCACCCTTGTGGTTTCTGTTGGCTGCAGCAGGGAACCCGTGGACGCTGTCTTTCATGTTGACCAGGCTTTTCCCGCCAATGTCTCGTGTAATGCCATTGCCCCGGGGCCGTGGTGTAAATCTGGGAGCCTGCTGCGGTCTTCACGGACGGCTGGCTGCTGCTGCTGCCACTGACTGTCGTAATCAGGGAGCGTGTAAGATATGCAAAGCCCAGGGACTCTGTGACTCTGACATGCCAGCTCTCCTTTAATACATAAGAACAGGAGCATATTGAAACGTGTGGGATTCGGAGCAGGCAAAGAGAAGAGGTTTGAGGGAAATGGGGGAGGAGAGGAAGACTTGCGAGCTGACAGAGTTTAAGGTTATTGCCTTAATTCACATCATCATGATATGTTGTCAGCTCACATCGTTTCGATAGTTAGTGAGACGTGACTCCGAAATGGCAAACGATGAGTGTTGCGTTTTGTCACGATGATGCTCGGTGACAAAAAACATTTGCCACTTTGCCATTAGCAGTACGCTGGAAGCTGCAGATGTACTCCAGAAGCAACTAAATTCAAGGTACCAATAGGGACCCTGGAACCTATCACACTAATCTCAAATCAATAATAATAGTCTTAATAAAAAGTCCCGCATTTTAAATGTTCAGTATTTTTCACTTATTTTCTATGATGTGAACATGGGGGAATTTTTAAAGGGGGGCTGAACTTAGTGATTTGGCCTTGTTTTTTATCTTGCTCATTAAGAAATGCAGCAGCCATGACTGAAGACAAACGAGAGTTGTCTTGGGAAGGTGGTTTAATGTGGGTGTCTCTAGTGTGTGTGTGTTTGCACATGGCAAGCGTTTGTACATTCACTCTGCCAAAACAGTACACAGTTAGTCACTCACCCTTCTAGATAACTTGAAACAGCCTAACCAGTCTTGTGTCTTGAAGTCGCCTACGCTAGCTAGTGCTAGCCAACTTCTTTCGCCAATAAGCTTCAGCCGGCTGGTGTGCGACAGTGGAAAGGTTGGTTTGATTTTGGATAGCCTATCTCCGGGGGTAGTTAGGGACCGTCAATAAATCACACACAATACCCCATAATGTCAAAGTGGAATTATGGATTTAGAAATGTTTACAAATTAATAAAAAATGAAAAGTTGAAATGTCTTGAGTCAATAAATATTCAACCCCTTTGTTATGGCAAGCCTAAATAAGTTCAGGAGTAAAAATGTGCTTAAGAAATCTCATAATAAGTTGCATGGACTCATTCTGTGTTCGATAATAGAGGTTAACATGAATTTTTTAAACGACTACCCCATCTCTGTATCCCACACAATTATCTGCAAGGTCCCTCAATCGAGTAGTGAATTTCAAGCACAGATTCAACCACAAAGTCAAGGGAGGTTTTTCAATGCCTCGCCAAAAAAACAAACAGACGCTGAATATCCCTTTGAGCATGATGAAGTAATTAATTAGGCTTTGGATGGTGTATCAATACACCCAGTCACTACAAAGATACAGGCGTCCTAACTAACTCAGTTTCCGGAGAGGAAGGAAACTGCTCAGGGATTTCACCATGATGCCAATGGTGTTTTAAAACAGTTAAATTTTTTCAAGTGTCAAAATTGACTACAAAGTGTAAATAGGATATTTTTGGTAATAAAGTCAGTTTCGTCCAAAACAGAGATTTGCGAGATAATTAAGAAACAATTGTATGTCATGGAATTAAGGGTACCATAACAGTTTTCCTTGGGTTGGGTTTATTTAAATCCTGCCCACATGCCCACAGCTGGCAGCACCCAAGTAATCATCAATTCGGAGCACAGCTGCACGCAACCCAATCGTAATGCCCATGGTCAATTTGGTTTGACATTCGATATCCCTATGGGGCTAGTTAGGGACCGTCAGTTAATTACACAATTTACATGTGTCAATATTTACAAAGGTCAATAGCTTAAAATTCAATGACTTAAAAACCTCAAACCAACTATAAATTGTAGAAATCCATATACAAATATTAAAAGCATTTAATGAGACAACTAAAAGGTGTGCAACATGAAAATATGGTCCCATTTACATTGTGTAGACCAGTGACCAAAAAAAATCTCTATTTAATCTATTTTAATTTCAGGCTGTTAAACAAAACTTTTTGAAAGAGTCAAGGGGTGTGAATACTTTCTGAAGGCACTGTATATCAATATCTTGTCAGCACATTGCTGCGTCCCGAGGTCGGGGCCGGGAGCAGTTGTATCAGGCTTTTATAGGTAGCTGTACTTTAACGTGACAATTGTTCCTCCTGCTGTTTAAAAGGTTTTATATCCGCTAGCACCCGGGATGATCAATCGATACCAAGTACTGCAGTTCCACAGTCCTCCATCTTGACTACTGTATGTGTGGAACCTAAATCAACGGATGCGTCACCTTAATCAACGGATGCGTCCCTTTTCAACGCCATCAAAATTTCTTTCTGCTGGAGAGAGGGAGCGAGAGAAAGGAAAACATGTATATATTGTTACATACACCAGATAGGTGCAGTGAAATGTGTTGTTTTACAGTGTCAGCCATAGTAGTACACATTTTATTTCACCTTGTCTGCTCAGGTATTCAAACCAGCAACAACGCTCTAACGACTAGGCTACCTGCCAGGAGAGAGCAGGAGCAGTATTCCATTCATATACAGTGAGGGAATTTTATTTTATTTTATTATTATTTGATCCCCTGCTGATTTTGTACGTTTGCCCACTGACAAAGACATGATCAGTCTATAATTTTAATGGTAGGTTTATTTGAACAGTGAGAGACAGAATAACAACATAAAAATCCAGAAAAACGCATGTCAAAAATGTTATAAATTGATTTGCATTTTAATGAGGGAAATAAGTATTTGACCCCTCTGCAAAACATGACTTAGTACTTGGGGGCAAAACCCTTGTTGGCAATCACAGAGGTCAGACGTTTCTTGTAGTTGGCCACCAGGTTTGCACACATCTCAGGAGGGATTTTGTTCCACTCCTCTTTGCAGATCTTCTCCAAGTCATTAAGGTTTCGAGGCTGACGTTTGGCAACTCAAACCTTCAGCTCCCTCCACAGATTTTCTATGGGATTAAGGTCTGGAGACTCGCTAGGCCACTCCAGGACCTTAATGTGCTCTTCTTGAGCCACTCCTTTGTTGCCTTGGCCATGTGTTTTGGGTCATTGTCATGCTGGAATACCCATCCACGACCCATTTTCAATGCCCTGGCTGAGGGAAGGAGGTTCTCACCCAAGATTTGACGGTACATGGCCCCGTCCATCGTCCCTTTGATGCGGTGAAGTTGTCCTGTCCCCTTAGCAGAAAAACACCCCCAAAGCATAATGTTTCCACCTCCATGTTTGACGGTGGGGATGGTGTTCTTGGGGTCATAGGCAGCATTCCTCCTCCTCCAAACACGGCGAGTTGAGTTGATGCCAAAAAGCTCGATTTTGGTCTCATCTGACCACAACACTTTCACCTAGTTCTCCTCTGAATCATTCAGATGTTCATTGGCAAACTTCAGACGGCCCTGTATATGTGCTTTCTTGAGCAGGTGGACCTTGCGGGCGCTGCAGGATTTCAGTCCTTCATGGCGTAGTGTGTTACCAATTGTTTTCTTGGTGACTATGGTCCCAGCTGCCTTGAGATCATTGACAAGATCCTCCCGTGTAGTTCTGGGCTGATTCCTCACCGTTCTCATGATCATTGCAACTCCACGAGGTGAGATCTTGCATGGAGCCCCAGGCCGAGGGAGATTTACATTTATTTTATGTTTCTTCCATTTGCGAATAATCGCACCAACTGTTGTCACCTTCTCACCAAGCTGCTTGGCGATGGTCTTGTAGCCCATTCCAGCCTTGTGTAGGTCTACAATCTTGTCCCTGACATCCTTGGAGAGCTCTTTGGTCTTGGCCATGGTGGAGAGTTTGGAATCTGATTGATTGATTGCTTCTGTGGACAGGTGTCTTTTATACAGGTAACAAACTGAGATTAGGAGCACTCCCTTTAAGAGTGTGCCCCTAATCTCAGTTTATTACCTGTATAAAAGACACCTGGGAGCCAGAAATATTTCTGATTGAGAGGGGGTCAAATACTTATTTCCCATATTAAAATGCAAATCAATTTATAACATTTTTGACATGCGTTTTTCTGGATTCTTTTGTTGTTATTCTGTCTCTCACTGTTCAAATAAACCTACCATTAAAACTATAGACTGATAATTTCTTTGTCAGTGGGCAAACGTACAAAATCAGCAGGGGATCAAATACTTTTTTCCCTCACTGTAGGAGTAATTTACCAAAGAATGGCTGGAGTAAGAGCATCACTGAGCGGGGGCAGGAAAAATGCTCTTTACTTTTTAACTGCAAAATGAGGCAACCTGGGGATAAAAGTCTGAAAAACAAGCCAAGTCAAAAAGTCCAAAGAAATGAAAGCCATAATGGATTTAGAATTCCCTACAATTTCCTTTCTCAGTAATTGCTTTACTGAAATGTCCTTCCACTTCCTCTCTTGGTGGACTGACCTGATTGTGCCACACTGGCACTGCTATAGTCCATTGTTTTGTCTTAAATCAATCTCATTTTGGCTTTTTTCTTTTTAGAATATACAGATGTTGCTTTGAGGGTATTTGTGCCCCACCTTGGAGAGAAAACATTGGGGGAAAAATGCTGTGCTCACAGGGTTAATTCAGCTAGAACAGCAAATAGCTCTTCCACTCTTCTACAGGTCTAATACTATAGTCTATATAACCGTCAGGGCATTAGTAGCTGACATGGATGTCACAGACAGGATTGGTTATTCAATCCACATTGCTTCCCTCCCGTTTCTCACCATATCAGGTTTGAGGCTTTTTTCTCAAAGCATTTCATGGCTGAGGTTATTTCTCCCAACACTCCTAATGGGCTTGAGCTGCTCTCCTGAAGACCCAGAGAGCAGATGGAAGTAGATAGGTGAGGGAGGGAGGGGAGAGAGCCTGCCAGGCACACTCATGATGATTATCTGACTGGAGATTCAGTATGGAGGGAGGAGAGGATAGAGGAGAGAGGAGGTGGATGAGAGGAGACCAGACGTAGAGAAGGGGAGAGGAGAGAGGAGGTAGAGGAGAGGAGAGAGGAGGTAGAAGAGAGGAGCAAGGTGAGGGAGGGAGGGAGAGGAGAGAGGTAGAGGAGAGGAGAGAGGAGGCAGAGGAGGTTGAGGAGAGGAAGTAAAGGAGAGGAGAGAGGAGGTGGATGAGGTGGAGGAGAGGAGGCAAAGGAGAGAAGAGAGGAGGTAGAGGAGAGGAGAGAGGAGGTAGAGGAGAGGAGAGAGGAGGTAGAGGAGAGGAGAGAGGAGGTAGAGGGGAGGAGAGAGGAGGTGGAAGAGAGGAGGGAGGAGGTAGAGGAGAGGAGAGAGGAGAGGATAGCGGGAGGCCACAGGTGGTCTGAAAGGCGGGGAAATTATATGTGAGATTGTTACTTTCCTTAACTGTATTTTCTACATTGCTAATGTTATTCCAATTAAACATGAGGAATTTATTAGATGCAAGGCTCAGGTTTTGAATGGTGTTTGCTCTGGAATGGCATGCACAATGCATTCGGAAAGTATTCAGACCCCTTCCCTTTTTCCACATCTTGTTACGTTACAGCCTTATTCTAAAATGGATTATATAAATACAAATCCTCATCAATCTACACACAATACCCCATAATGACAAAGCAAAAACAGGTTTTTAGATTTTTTTCAAATTAATAAAAAATAAAAAACAGAAATACCTTATTTACATAAGTATTCTTTGCTATGAGACTTGAAATTGAGCTCAGGTGCATCTAGTTCCCATTGATCATCCTTGAGATGTTTCTACAACTTGATTGGAGTCCACCTGTGGTAAATTCAATTGATTGGACAATATTTGGAAAGGCACACACCTGTCTATATAAGGTCCCACAGTTGACAGTGCATGTCAGAATTAAAACCAAGCCATGAGGTTGAAGGAATTATCCGTAGAGCTCTGAGACAGGATTATGTCGAGGCACAGATCTGGGGAAGGGTACCAACACATTTCTACAGCATTGAAGGTCCCCAAGAACACAGTGGCCTCCATAATTCTTAAATGGAAGAAGTTTGGAACCACCAAGACTCTTCCTAGAGCTGTCCGCCCGACCAAACTGAGCAATCGGGGGAGAAGGGCCTCGGTCAGGGAGGTGAGCAAGAATCCGGTGGTCACTCTGATAGAGCTCCAGAGTTCCTCTGTGGAGATGGGAAAACTTTCCAGAAAGACAACCATCTCTGCAGCACTCCACCAATCAGGCCTTTATGGTAGAGTGGCCAGATGGAAGCCACTCCTCAGTAAAAGGCACATGACAGCCCGCATGGAGTTTGCCAAAAGGCACCTAAAGGACTCTCAGACCATGAGAAACAAGATTCTCTGGTCTGATGAAACCAAGATTGAACTCTTTGGCCTGAATGCCAAGCGTCACATCTGGAAGAAACCTGGCACCATCCCTACGGTGGCAGCGTCATGCTGTAGGGATGTTTTTCAGTGGCAGGGACTGGGAAACTAGTCAGGATCAAGGGAAAGATGAATGGCTCAAAGTACAGAGAGATCCTTGATGAAAACCTGCTCCAGAGCGCTCAGGACCTGAATACTTTCTGAATGCACTGTACATACACTACATGACCAAAAGTATGTGGACACCTGCTTGTCGAACGTCTCATTCCAAAATAATGGGCATTAATATGGAGTTGGTCCCCCCTTTGCTGCTATAACAGCCTCCAGTCTTCTGGCGAGGCTTTCCACTAGATGTTGGAACATTGCTGCGGGGACTTGCTTCCATTCAGCCACAAGCATTAGTGACGTCGGGCACTGATGTTGGGCGCTTAGGCCTGGCTCGCAGTCTGCATTCCAATTCATCCCAAAGGTGTTCGATGTGGTTGAGGTCAGGGCCAATGTTCCCTCTAATTTCTTTCTGCACTGAGTGAATTTAGGCTATTTGATCATAATATAGGCTTACCATAGTGGCCTACCATAAAAAACAATGGAGAAAATGCATCCCATAACGTTTTAATAGCTGTTATAGTATTCAGCCTACAGTAGCATCCAATGTGTGGTGTTCAATGTAGGCCTACATTCCATGAGACTTTTAAAAATTAATAATGCAGGGCTTGACATTAACCTGTTTATCCACTTGTCCTTCAGGCAAGGAGGTGACTGAAAATGTTGTTGTGTTGTTTGATGCAAGAAACCACTAAAATGCATTATTATTCCCATACCATTATTACAGAGGATCAGACAAATTATTCTACCCTCTGCCTATTGGCTACTTACTTTATTCAAGCGTGTCCCAAAATACAACACTGCCCCTTTAAGACAAAAAAAAGCTCTTTAGCTGACTCGTTTTTCCAAGATGTCTAGAAATGGATACGTGCCGAATACAATGCTTATTTACAAGCCCTTATCACTCCCCTATTGCTGACTACAAATGATCAATAACTGGGCTAATAACTCACTAACTAGCAAAGATATGAACAAAATGTGCACATGTGGCTACATGCAGCTCTCGCTTTGATCTCAAAACAAGCGCATCTACTCACAACCGCTAATGCTGTAAACACAGTCCAGTTCAAAGTAAAGGGCACAGATTCATATATGGCAATGGTCTATTTACATATAGGCCTACTGAAGCTCTGATTGTTTATTCTGCACAGCTCTGTGTAGAGTACGGGCTGAGTAATGCGTGTCAATGCAATATAATTCTACTCCGATGTGTTCTGCCTACAACAAAATATTGTTGTTTCGGTATGTTGCATTGAAAGTGGCTAATATTGCATGTCACAATTGCTACAGTAAATAGTGTTAACAGGGATAACAGTGGTCACCAACCTTTTTTGAGTCAAGATCACTTTGAGTCAAAATGCAAGCCGATATCTACCGCTGAGATTTTCTTTGTACTTGACTTAAACGTAAGCCTATGCAACATTAACCAATTAAAAACAGTACTGTAGCAATGAGTTTTGTGCAGTAAGCTATAGGCCCAATACATTATCACCGCATATTGGCTTTGCTGAATTGCCCTGCCAATGCATTGTTGTTCGGGCCATTTTTGAAAATTATATTTCAAAATTGGAGGAAGGCTATATGATCACACCGGTAAAATATCTGTTGTTGTATTACTTGTGAGGCACAGCTGAGTGAGCATACATTTAAATAATTTGCTTTTTAGTCTTATTTTACTGGGCTGATGGTGCCTGCATCTGATGGTCAGTCTCAGTGGAGGGAGAGAGCAGCAGACTGAGGGTCCGCCTCTCACCGTCCCTCCGCTCTCCCTTTCCTCCACTGACACTGACCAAAAAGGACACCGTCTTCCAGCTGATGGCGAAACTCGAGTCGCACCACATTATTTCTGCCTCATGTACTGTACAAATTCATGTTGTTACTCATATGAACAGAGAAAGTTAAATATTCCTTGATATTAAAAAAGACCCAAGCCGCTAATAATAACAACAACGCAAGCCTATAGATACACTTTCCTAGTCATTCATTACTGCTGCACTACTTGTTGTAGCACTGAGTGGAAATAGGAAGAACGCACATTTTATGGCTTATAAAAGTGTTGAATACAGAGTGTTGACAGTGCTGAGTAAGAACTTAAACATGAGTTCACTCATAAAAACAGCATCTCTTTGCTGTATTTGTTGACAGTTTCTCTCATTCTCACAGTATCAACTTTGCTGTAGCTTTCTTTTATGCCTGCTACGTTACTGCAGACACGGTCATCTGAGCCATCCGATTGGCCAACGGTAGGCCTATAGTCCACTAGATTTGCTCTCTGGGTCCGCCGGGAAGGCAGAGTTTGTGCCTTCAGACACATTAAATGGTTCAAAAGGGCAACAGTTCGCTAACTTGGCGCGCAGGGCAGCCGAATCGGGTACACCTACCGCCAACAGCCCAAGACAAATAGGAACACAAGGCTTTATAATTGGGTTTTTTACAGAAATGTTTGGCGATCAACTAGGAGTGCCTTGGAGATCGACCGGTTGGTGACCACTGCTCTAGAAAGTTGAGTGAAGTTCGATCTCGGGCTGATATTTCTGCGCGGCAGTCCCGGGGAGCTGCGCGCCAGTCTCTGGGAAACTGCGTGTGCGCGCAAACTTGCGCAGCTTAGAGGGAACATTGGTCAGGGCTCTGTGCAGGCCAGTCAAGTTCTTCCACACCGATCTCAACAAACCATTTCTGTATGGACCTCGCTTTGTGCACCACCGTTTCTAGAGCAGTGGTCACCAACCGGTCGATCTCCAAGGCACTCCTAATTGTCATGCTGAAACAGGAAAGGGCCTTGATCAAACTGTTGCCACAAAGCTGGAAGCATAGAATTATCTAGAATGTCCTTGTATGCTGTAGCGTTAAGATTTCCCTTCACTGGAACTAAGGGGCCTAGCCCGAACCATGACCATTATTCCTCATCCACCAAACTTTACAGTTGGCACTATGCATTGGGGCAAGTAGCATTCTCCTGGCATCCGCCAAACCCAGATTAGTCTGTCGGACTACCAGATGGTGAAGCGTGATTCATCACTCCAGAGAACGCGTTTCCACTGCTCCGTTCTGTGAGCTTATGTGGCCGACCACTTCATGGTTGCTCCTAGACATTTCCACTTCACAATAACAGCACTTACAGTTGACCGGGGCAGCTCTAGCAGGTCAGAAATTTGACAAACTGACTTTTTGGAAAGGTGGCATCCTATGACGGTGCCACGTTGAAAGTCACTGAGCTCTTCAGTAAGGCCATTCTACTGCCAATGTTTGTCTATGGAGATTGCATGGCCGTGTGCTCTATTTTATACACCTGTCAGCAATGGGTGTGGCTGAAATAGCCAAATCCACTAATTTGAAGGGGTGTCCACATACTCATGTCTATATAGTGTAGAAAGAAGCTATGGATGTAGGCCTATATTGAATGCTGTAGTCAGTACATGTTACAGAACAATAAAAAAGAAATTCATATGAAACTGTTATTAAACACAGTTACTGAGCATTGTTTAAATGGCTTCCCACTCTGAGCTGAATGAACTGTACAGAATGTAATAACACCATCTACAATACAATCAAGCGTATTTGTTTCTCTCTGCACACTCACTCACTCACTCACACCAACACACACACACACACACACGCACAAACACACACACACAGACACAGACACACACATTCACACACGCCCGGACACTCTTGCCCAGACACACTCCGACTCAACAGATTGATGGATGAACCATGGATCAGGACATCAGTCTGACTACTAGGCCACCAGGTTTGTTTCTGCTGAATATGGAACCGTCTTCCTTCCCGCTGACTTCCTCTGTATCCCCGGGGGCCAGAGTGGTATAATGTGTGGAGCTGCTGTCTGAGGATGAGGCACTCAACTTGTTGTTGTGTTTGAGTCATTTGTTTCCCAGTAGAACAGGACACATCATCTGACCGTGTCAGGAGATTACAGCTGAGACACGCTGCACCAAGTGAGATCAGGACGACTGTCATTACCTGGCAAGTGTGTGTGTGTGTGTGTGTGTGTATCATAGACATTAAAACCAGTAGCTAGTGATAGCGCTGACGTCATCCACTTATTCCTATGAAAAATTCCCGATGGCGCATGAAGCTGGAAGTATTTGAATTTGAAGCGCACCATATTGCTGAATGGGGCTGAATGGCACCAAAACATCACTAAGGACATGGTGAAAGTGGCCGTAACTAGCGAAAGATCATGGTCGATGTATTAATTTTCATCCTGCCTGAGAGACACATGCGAAGAGCGTGCATGAGTAGCCTGCCGGCCCGTGATTGGTCTGTGTCAGCACATGGTCCTGTGTGATGACAAATGTAGTAGTCAGAATGGATCACTAATTAATTAAATGAATCGATTTGTAGCAAACTTTAAAATAATTCAGCCCTGCTAGGTTGCTACGCAATAGCCAAACATCAGAGCCTGTGTGTCACGGATTCAGCCGAGGCTGCTCCTCCTCCTTGCTCAGGCAGGCTTCGGTGTTCGTCGTCACCGGAGTACTAGCTGCTACCGATCTATGTTTCTGTGTTCTACTTGTCTTGTCTTTATTGTTCACACCTGGTTTATTGTTCACACCTGGTTTCTGGTAATGGGCAGGTGGAGAGAGTTAACCAGGATGTGGGTAGGTTTCTGCGGTCCTATTGCCAGGACCGGCCGGGGGAGTGGTCGGGTTTTATCCCCTGGGCAGAGATGGCCCAAAACTCACTCCGCCACTCATCCACTAACCTTTCTCCCTTTCAGTGTGTGTTAGGTTATCAGCCGGTTCTGGCACCTTGGCATCAGAGCCAGATCGAGGGGGGGGTACTGTCACGGATTCAGTCGAGGCTGCTCCTCCTCCTTGCTCGGGCAGGCTTCGGCGTTCGTCGTCACCGGAGTACTAGCTGCCACCGATCTATGTTTCTGTGTTCTACTTGTCTTGTCTTTATTGTTCACACCTGGTTCCCATTAGGTATTGATTACTTCCCTATTTAACCCTCTGGCTCCCACTGTATGTTGTGCGTGTTTGTTCATGTTTGGATGTCGTCTGGTGAGCGGGTTTGTTTCCTCCCTGCGTGGAGGTTATGTTATTTACGTTACCTACGAGTAAAGTACGCTTTCGATTAGCTCTGTGTCCTGCGCCTGACTTCGTCCTACCGCATCACACTGACATCCTGACATTGTGACTTCACGCTCCAGAACGGACATTGGGGGCCTGGTGTGTGTGTGTCGATGGCCCTTTCTTACCCTTTCTAAGTTGAGAGCTATTATTTCTCATGGGGAAGAGTGTCCCTCTCCTATCTGTCAGTTTTTCTGTCCGTCATTGAATAGATTCTGCAGAGCCATCAGAGGCCTGATTACAGCCCTGGAGGAGGAAACATGAATGGACAATATCAGGGCAACATCCCAGTATTCATTTAAACCAGGACTTTTGACAAATCAGAGAGCGAGAGTGTGTCTGTGTGTGTGTGTGTCTGTGTGTGTGTGTGTGTGTGTGTGTTATTCCCATTCCGATAGACAGCAACCCTCACCGTGTTGATGTATCATCCTCTCTAGAAGTGTCTTGGGGGTGTGTGACTCTGTGCAGTTTTATACTGCTGTTAGTCATTGAGGGAGGGCTCTCTCGCTGTTAGACAGTCAAATTGTTGTGTGGTCACTGTGACATCTTTTCAATAGTATCCTCCTGTGAGGCTTCTTGACAGAATGGCTATTGATTCATCAAAACACACAGCCTTCGAAAAGCTTTTAGTCAAAGAGCTGTGTTTATTATTGCTAACTGTGAATAGGATTGCTTGTATTGCTCTAGGATGTCTGCATTGCAGATTGATTAATGAATGTAATTATGCTGTTGCAATTTCACCCAGTGCAATTTCAGTTTCTCTGTGAAATTATGTGGCTTTTGCTTTGGTCGACGTGCCATTGGTGTTGGCTGTCACGATCGTCTGAGGAAACGGACCAATACGCAGCGCGTGGAGTGAACATGATGACTTTATTTAAATAAAAGCAACCACGAAAACAACAAACAAATGACGAATGTGAAGTCCTACGGTACACTGACCAAAAGGAACAAAAACCCACAAACCCAACAAGAAAACATACAGATTAAATATGGCTCCCAATCAGAGATAACGAGCCGACAGCTGACACTCGTTACCTCCGATTGGGAGTCTTAGACCAAACCTAGAAATGAACCCAACAGAAAGGCAAACCTAGAAATACACACAACAGAACTACCAACATCGAAATACACCCAAATACCCAACAAAACAAAATACACCCTGGCTCAAATATCAAAGTCCATGGAGCCAGAGTGTCACAGTACCCCCTAAAGGTGCGCACTCCGGGCGCACCAGCATACAGTCTAGGGAGGGTCTGGGTGGGCGTCTGTCCATGGTGGCGGCTCTGGCCCAGGTCGTGGTCCCCACCCCACCTTAGTCACTATCCGCTTCCGTAGCCCCCTCCACATGACCACCCCCAACTAACCCCCACTGGATTAAGGGGCGGCACCGGACTAAGGGACAGTACCTGACTAAGGGGCTCTGGCGGATCCTGGCTGGACGGCTCTGGCGGATCCTGGCTGGACGGCTCTGGCGGATCCTGGCTGGCGGAAGGCTCTGGCTGATCCTGTCTGGCAGAAGGCTCTGGCTGATCCTGTCTGGCGGAAGGCTCTGGCTGATCCTGTCTGGCGGAAGGCTCTGGCTGATCCTGTCTGGCGGAAGGCTCTGGCTGATCCTGTCTGGCGGAAGGCTCTGGCTGATCCTGTCTGGCGGAAGGCTCTGGCTGATCCTGTCTGGCGGAAGGCTCTGGCTGATCCTGTCTGGCGGAAGGCTCTGGCTGATCCTGTCTGGCGGAAGGCTCTGGCTGATCCTGTCTGGCGGAAGGCTCTGGCTGATCCTGTCTGGCGGAGAGCTCTAGCAGCTCCGGTCTGGCGGACGGCTCTGAAGGCTCATGGCAGACGGGCGGCTTTGCAGGCTCAGTACAGACGGGCAGTTCCTGCGGCGCTTGGCAGACGGACAGTTCAGACGGCGTTGGGCAGACGGGCAGTTCAGACGGCGTTGGGCAGACGGACAGTTCAGGCCCCGTTGGGCAGACGGCAGACTCTGGCCGTCTGAGGCGCATCGTAGGCCTGGTGCGTGGTGCCGGAACAGGAGGTACCGGGCTGAGGACACGCATCTCAGGGCTAGTGCGGAGAGAAGCAACAGGGCTTGCTGGACCCTGGGAACGCACATAACGCCTAGTGCGGAGAGCCGGAACAGGGCATGCTGGACCCTGGGGACTCACATAACGCCTAGTGCGGAGAGCCGGAACAGGGCATGCTGGACCCTGGGGACTCACATAACGCCTAGTGCGGGGAGCCGGAACAGGGCATGCTGGACCCTGGGGACTCACATAACGCCTAGTGCGGAGAGCCGGAACAGGGCATGCTGGACCCTGGGGACTCACATAACGCCTAGTGCGGAGAGCAGCAACAGGACGCACAGGACTCGGGGAACACACAGGAGGCTTGGTGCGTGGTGTAGGCACTGGTGGTACTGGGCTGGAGCGAGGAGGTGGTACCGGAAATACCGGACCGTGCAGGCGTACTGGCTCCCTTGAGCACTGAGCCTGCCCAACCTTCCCTGGGTTGATGCTCCCCGTCGCCCGACCAGTACGGGGAGGTGTAATAACCCGCACCGGCCTATGTAGGCGAACCGGGAACACCATGCGCAAGGCTGGTGCCATGTACGCCGGCCCGAGGAGACGCACTGGTGACCAGCTGCGTGGGACCGGCTTCATGACATCCGGCTCAACACTCAATCTAGCCCGGCCGATACGTGGAGCTGGACTGTACCGAACCGGGCTATGCCTGCGTACAGGAGACACCATGCGCTCAACTGCGTAACACGGTGTCTGCCCGTACTCTCGCTCTCCACGGTCAGTCCAGGGAGTAGGCGCAGGTCTCCTACCTGACTTCGCCACACTCCCTCTTAGCCCCCCCAAGAAATTCTTGGGTAGTACCCACAGGCTTCCAGTCTTGCCTCCGTGCTGCCTCCTCATATCGCCGCCTCTCGGCTTTAGCTGCCTCCAGCTCTTCACGAGGACGGCGATATTCTCCCGGTTGTGCCCAAGGCCCCTTACCATCCAGAATCTCCTCCCATGTCCATGAATCCTTTATGGGTGGATATAAATCCTGTGTAGGTGGATCCTGTTGCCGCTTGACACGCCGCTTGGTCCTTTTATGGTGGGTTTTTCTGTCACGATCGTCTGAGGAAACGGACCAATACGCAGCGCGTGGAGTGAACATGATGACTTTATTTAAATAAAAGCAACCACGAAAACAACAAACAAATGACGAATGTGAAGTCCTACGGTACACTGACCAAAAGGAACAAAAACCCACAAACCCAACAAGAAAACATACAGATTAAATATGGCTCCCAATCAGAGATAACGAGCCGACAGCTGACACTCGTTACCTCCGATTGGGAGTCTTAGACCAAACCTAGAAATGAACCCAACAGAAAGGCAAACCTAGAAATACACACAACAGAACTACCAACATCGAAATACACCCAAATACCCAACAAAACAAAATACACCCTGGCTCAAATATCAAAGTCCATGGAGCCAGAGTGTCACATTGGCTGTATCAGAGTTTAGTTACTGTTATCATGTTTTCCATGTTCAAATCAGAGCAGCACCAGTCCCATTGCAACAGTTGTCACAAACATGAAATCACCCGTTGTCATTATCAAATATGACAATGATGTTGGGGTATTCAATTGTGATATTGCATCTCATTTGCAACAGTTGTCAGTTGACATTGAATCACCTGTTGATACTGTGGATGATATTGTGATTGTAGGCTACCTTTGCTCAGTGTTATCGTGGAACTTAGGGCTCGAGGGCTCCACTCTCAGATGGAGGCTACAGTCAAGTCATTTCAAAGGTTAAGACTTAATGGCTTTCATTTACTCCATTAAAGTGCTTAGAGATGTCAAATAGGACCGTATAGCACTTCAATGTCGTTGTTATCAAGGAAATGGCATGGCGTGAAGGCTAGTCCTCCTAACCCTGACATGCTCCGGTGTGCTTGGAAAATAAATGGCTGAGAAAAGCTAAGGGGGAAATCACTGTAATAAAGGCTGACGTTAACGCTGTGTACTGAGAAGTTCAGGTAACTTCCAAAATAAAGGAAACGCCAACATAAAGCGTCTTAATAGCCCGTTGGGCCACCACGAGCCGCCAGAACAGTTTCAATGAGCCTTGGCATAGATTCTACAAGTGTCTGGAACTCTATTGGAGGGGATGCAACACCATTCTTCTATGAGAAATTAGACCATTTGATGTTTTGTTGACGGTGGTGGAAAACGCTGTCTCAGTCGCCGCTCCAGAATCTCCCATAAATGTTCAATTGGGTTGAGTTCTGGTGACTGAGCCACACACACACTGTAAACCCCCTATGCTCCTTTGAGACCCCTCTTTCAAAGTCACTAAGGTCTCTTTAGGTAGCCAAAATAATCGGCAACTAGGCATTTTTGTACATGACCCTAAGCATGATGTGATGTTAATTGCTTTAAATAACTCAGGAACCACACCTGTGTTGAAGCACCGGATTTAAATCTCTCCACCCGGTACACCCCTCAGAGCCTGGTTCCTCTCTAGGTTTCTTCCTTGTGTAGGTTCCTGCCTTTCAAAGTGCTTCTACATCCGCATTGCTTGCTGTTTGGGGTTTTAGGCTGGGTTTCTGTATAAGCACTTTGTGACATCTGCATTTGATTTGATTTAAATATACTTTGTATCGCTCATTTGCTCAAGTGTTTTATTTATTTCGGTAGTTGCCTGTATATGTTAGTTAAAAAGAGAAGTGGGGTCAGGTGGGGTGGTCCCTCTATGGCTGTTTAGGTTGTAGGAATGGGACCAGGGAGGAAGGTTATCCTGAAAGCCTGATCAGCTGTGAGTGAGGGGGACAACACTCTTAGAAAAAAAAAGGTGCTATCTAGAACCTAAAAGGGTTCTTTGGCTGTCCCCATAGGAGAAGCCTTTGAAGAACCCTTTGAAGAACACCATCAGACCTATAGGGACCAGAGCTTTTCCGGGTCATGTCATGTAGGTCTCCCTTGTAAATGGTTGACCTCTGACATTTCCTGGCTAAACAAAGGTTAAAGAAAAAAGGAAAACGTGGATGAACTGAGGAGTACAGGATGGCTTAGTTCAGACTGTTGTAACTACACATACTGTTTATATGTGTACAAACTGAGTTCACTCAGGCATATGTGCTGTAGCTAGGGTTTCTGAGGCCCCCCAGGACATGTTTCCCCTAAGGAAAGGGAAAGGGGGATACCTAGTCAGTTGTACAACTGAATGCATTCAGCTGAAATGTGTCTTCCGCATTTAACACAACCCCTCTGAATCAGAGAGGTGCGGGGGGCTGCCTTAATCGACATCCACATCGTTGGCGTTGGGCCGATTCTATGATTAAATTGAATATCGTGATATTTGACATTGATGATATATCGTGAAGTGCAAGACTATACTCTATTTGAACTTTACAAATCAATATGTTGAAAATGAAGTCTAAATGAATGAACAAAGACTTATTGTTTAACCATATGAAGATAATTTAATGAGAATGCGACTATAATATCATAACTAATAATGACACAGTCTGGAATTATTTCGTCATTAACGCCGCAAAACGGTTATATCGGATATCACTGTATTTGGAGTAGGATATCGTAAATATCTCCCAACCCTATTTCACTGATATCATTCGGCTGAGAGAACAATGCAGTGCTCCATACGTCTTTAATGCTCAGTATGAGCCATGCTACTGTAGTTGGAGATGTGAGAGTGCAACCATAACAAGGCATGGAGCCTTCATATCATATCATGCCTGTTTGGTTTTCATTATCTGGAGAGAGAGGAATTAGAGAATCCATGTGTTCTTTGGGGTGTGACTGTTTACTGAGCTCTGTGGTTTAAACAGAGGGCCTCAGAGACAGATTAACTATGTCACTAAACTATCACAGGGCGCCGACGGAGGCTGGATGGGGAGACCAGAGAGGGAAGAGAGTTCAAACAGACAGAGAGGCATAGGGAAAAGATAGAGGAGTGTGTGTGGGTGTGTGTGTGTGTGTGTGTGGGTGTGGGTGTGTGTGTGTGTGGGTGTGGGTGTGTGTGTGTGTGGGTGTGGGTGTGTGTGTGTGTGGGTGTGGGTGTGGGTGTGTGTGTGTGTGTGTGTGTGGGTGTGTGTGTGGGTGTGTGTGTATAGGCGGAGAAGCAAAATGCAAAAAAGCCTCGCCCCCATGGGATCGCCGGTGCCAATCAGCATGGTGGAAACAAGAAACTATATTTACTCGTAGTAATTACAGTCAATGCGTAAGTAAATGTAGCTGCTTGCTGAGGATTCACAGAGGAACTATTTTGATATCTCGGCAAGAGAAAAATGTTTTTGTTTCAATCAAACAACATATTTTTGGGAAGGGCATTGTAAAGGAGAGAGAGAGACAGAGAGAGAGAGTCTGCGTCTGGCTGTGTCCCTCCCTTGTTAGATTTAAGCCCGTTGGGAAATCCGTCCTCCCATCTGAGAAATCCCTTTGGTGAAAGTTGATGCTGTAGAATAGAGCCTGCAGTTCTTGCATCGCACTCTTCCTGTCCTCATGCATATTTTACTCCATAGTCTACTCCTCAAACCTGCTGTGTCCTCTAGTAGTCTCCACTTTGTTCACTTTCTTTCCCTTTAATGCAAATGTATTAGCATTATATTATACTTTGCGTAACATTAGATTAGCTGAGTATGCATAATTGGACACAAGGAGGGCCTTTGGGCATGTCTATAATCTATTGTGGCTTCCTCTCCTTGTCCCTATAAGGTGTATCCACATAAGCCACACAGCAAGTGACGTGTACACTCCCTAATGCATGGTCGTTCAACCATATTATACGTGCCCTTTTCAAAAGTGAATTATTTTAGCCCCACGCGCAGCACCTTTAAGACAAAAGCCAAGAGGTTGCTATGATGCACCTTATCTGAACGGCCCATAAATCACATCCAATAATGAGCCGGTTGCCGTGGTAAATATCTCTAGTTGATAGATGGCTCTCATTAATGTGAGGTGCTGCTGCCTCTGAGTTATGGCCTTTGATTCTTTTCCCATGTTGTTTAATCTGCAGAAGCAAGAGCCATTTGCCACCACATCCCATGGTAATAGAAACCAAATTGATATTTTAACGTGGAGAGAGAGACTGAGAGCAATGGAGGGAGAGAGAGAGAGATAGGAGGCAGAGAGAGGGAGAGAGAGAGAGAGACAGACAGAGAGAGAGGGAGAGAGAGAGGGAGAGAGGGACGGAGAGAGGGAGAATAAGAGACTGAGCGAGAAAAAGAGAGGGAGAGGCATGCTACTTTCCTTCCACTTTATTGGAAACGGTGAACATGATGTGATTTAATTCACTGACTCAGATGCCTGGTGAGCAGAGTGGAGGTCTGGGAGCCACCTGTCATTTCCCCAGAAGTCGTGTAGCACCACATTTCCATTTAGGACAAACATAAGAGACTGACAGACGGCTCTACAGCTCTGTTACTGTGGGACTGGGAACGAACCCCAGGTTAGGGACATGCTCTATTTGCATACTGATGCAGCCTTCAGCTCCTAGACCAGACTGTAGTACAGGGTTGTATTGGGATGAGAGTTTGACTGTGTGGAGACTACTACACTGTAGTAGTGTAGTACAGTGATGTATTGTAGTCAATGAAAGCATGAGACACCAAGTCAAGACACTCCATCCCTGTGCCCTTCCTCCTCCATGTCACTTAGCTCAGTGAGGAGCTACTTGAGAGGAGAGAGGAAAATGATGGTAGAGAGTGTGTTTGTGCATGCGTGTGTGGATGGATGTTCAATCTTTTGTGTGTGTGAGTACTTGTGTTCGAGCGTGTAGATGTTTGTGTACCTCTGTATGTGACCCATATAACAAGAGCGATAATCACCAACCCGAACAAGCCCAAGCAATTGGGGTCAAGTGCTGGAAACACTATTGAAGCACCACTTTGGAGGTGGACCAGTATCTTTACCTAATGAGGACACACACACACACACACACACACACAGCACGCTTAACTACTATAAAACGTTGCGATGAGCAACTTCTCAGCTTTTCAACCAGCGCGTAACACTGCTAACTGTGATATGTCGATACTGCTCCTACTCCCAGTGAACGGCTGTGTCGATCAAATGTTCTCTGTCTCCTTCACAGAGAAATCCAATTATAGCGTTTCACTCGAGCACACACCTTCTAGTAATAGCATTGGATAAACAATGTGCTTTTTAAAATAAGTGTTATCTGAAACTTGCACACTCACACACATACACACACACACACACACACGCACAAACACACACTCAAAGCATTAACCTTTCTCCAAATACCATCTGGAGACGACGTTGGTTAAGTCTTATTTAATAGATTTTTAATGCTTGTTTGTCTTTTAAATCATCCCAGTGAGAAGTACAATGACTAGATGAATGGATATCCATCAACTATACAAGTGGAAGTTTTCTCATATTAAAAATTCATCAACCGTATGAAAAATTAATCATGTATTATAATACAGGGGGTTTGTGTTTTGTTGTCCTTAGATTACTTACCATTTAAGCAGTTTATATAATTTTTTCATTTGGCTTGTACTGAAGTATAGCCACCATTTTATACCAAATGTTTTGTTTGTTACGATCAGGTTATATCCCATCATATCTACGGCTATAGTATGTTATGCAGGGTGTAACCAGAGTGTGCCCAGAGTGTAACTTGTGGTGGGTGATGAGATTGTGAAAAAGTGTTTTCTTTTATTCTCTCAAGCCCTGTCTTATTAAGGCGAGACATGATTGTGTGCTCAGTCCAGTGATTCACTAACTCATTGGCAGGCCCAGGTACTACTGCCTGTCTGCTCTGTTGCCTGGTAGATCCAATTCAATCTATTTGCTACACCAGCATCTTAATAGGTTAGAGCCCTCTTGGGGATATCTGCAGTGGAATACACACACACACACACACACACACACAGACAAATACACACGCACGCACGCGCACACACACACACACACACACACACACACACACACACACACACACACACACACACACACCTTAATAGGCTATATACCTCATGGGGATATACAGTATGTAGTGGAATGCTCTCGTCTACTGAGCCATAGTCTATGAAATAAGCAACAGCAATCATCGTGCTACATGTCCACGTCAGACCTCATGTAAGACCTCAAATATGTTAAATGCCATATCTTATCTGATAATGTAAAGACTCAAATCCCAAAGGAAAATATATGGTGGAACGTAATATATACAAATGTTTAAGCTGCAATTATTTATGTATCCATCCCCTTGCATAAAGTAGGTCTCACTCGATCAACCCATGAATTGGAGGCTACTCCTTTATCTTATCACCACAGTACTTTCCTCTCTAAAGGTCAACTGTAGGATGATTATGTAAAGACAACTATGAATAATATACAGTACCAGTCCTGAAGACTTGTCTTCTGCCACCAGAAGGCATCTCACACACATACACACACACACACACACACACACACACACACACACACACACACACACACACACACACACACACACACACACACACACATTGTTAAGCCTTCCTTTTTGCGATGCCACTAGTCAACTAGGCCCAGTTAACCCTGGTTCTATATCCACAGAACCAGGTGGTCTCTCCCCAGTTAACCCTGGTTCTATCTCCACAGAACCAGGTGGTCTCTCCCCAGTCAGCTGTCAGCAGGGCCAGATGTGAACCTTGATTTACTGCTGTCATGGTGTCCTATGGGGCTTCTCTGGGGCTTCAGAGTCCAGAGTGTCTGCACTGCAGCATGGAGACTGTTACTGTAGGCTGGCAGTACAAACTGGGGACGTCACACCTACACCTGGGTTCAGGTACTATTTAGACCATTTAACAGAATGGGTATAGATTAGTCTTTGTGTGTCAATGGTGGGTGTGCTCAGTGCCCAGACTGTTAAAGTAGGTCAGTGTTTTTATGAATCAGTAGCGGTACGTATGCCATCTCTCTGAGTCACATCACTGCATGTTTATGCCATTGATAGTTTATCTCTTCAATCTAGCAGAGGACATTTACACAGGCAGCCATTTGTGAGCTGCATTTTCCCTCACTCTTTTTAAAAATACATTTAGGATAATATGAATGATCCACCAGTCTGAGAACTGTTATGATTTACCAGTATTAGAACCCAAATGCAGACAAGTACACCAAGCCAGAGAAGGTTTAACAGGTTTATTTAAAATGTTCAATAGTCCAGGTTTCCAATAATAGGGGAAGAGCAAGTCCAGGTTACAGGGAGGGTAACAGATCCAGGTCAGGGCAGGTGTGGTACCGTAAAGTCCTAGTGTCCGTGGTGAGTCCAAAAGAGAGGTCCGGTAGTGGAGAGCAGGATGGTGGTGGCAGGAGTGAAGCGGAGGCAGGAGTCAGGTTCCAAATATATGGTCATCTTGACTATGATCTGACGATGAGTGGTAAGTTTGACCGGGTCTTAAAGGCTGAGGTGATTATGGTGAATGAGCTGCAGCTGGAACCCTGACTCCCGCACACCAGACTTCACTCCTGCAATCAAGGACAGACAGAGGGAAGGGAGAGAGCAGAGAGAGAGCTACCTAGCAGCAGTAGGCCTAACAGTACCCCCCCCTCTACGGACGCCACCTGGCGGCCGACGGGGTTTATCGGGATGTAACCTATGAAACTCTCGGACCAGAGCAGGATCCACAATGAAGCTCCTGGGCACCCAGGAACGTTCCTCAGGACCATAACCCTCCCAATCCACCAGGTACTGGAAACCACGACCCCGGCGGCGAACATCCAGAAGTCGCCGGACAGTGTAGACCGGACCCCCACCCACGATCCTGGGCGGAGGAGGGGGACGAGAGGGCGGGCACAGAGGGCTAACCGACACAGGCTTAATCTGGGAAACATGAAAGGTGGAATGAACCCGTAGGGAGGCAGGAAGCTGTAGCTTAACCGCGCAGGGGTTAACAATAGACAGTATCTTGAACGGTCCTATAAAACGAGGCGCCATCTTCTTAGACTCCACCTTCAATGGAAGGTCCCGTGACTTCAGCCATACCTCTTGACCAGGAGAGTAACCGGGAGCCTGGGACCGGTGACGGTTGGCTTGCCTCTGCATGTACGCCGAAGCTCGGGACAGAGCTACCCTGGCCTTCCTCCAGACCTTGAAGCAGCGGCGCATGTGGGACTGCACCGAGGGTACCGCCAGTTCCCTCTCTTGAGAAGGGAACAGGGGAGGTTGATAACCCAGAGCACACAGAAAAGGAGACAAACCAGAGGAAGCGTTAGTCAAGGTGTTATGAGCATATTCCACCCAGGGGAGCATGGAGCTCCATGACCCAGGGTTAGACCCTGTGACACAGCGAAGAGCGGTCTCCATCTCCTGGTTCGCTCTCTCGGCTTGCCCGTTGGTCTGGGGTGATATCCAGAGGACAGGCTGGATGTAATGCCCAAAGCTTTACAGAAAGCTTTCCACACCTGGGAGACAAACTGGGGACCCCTGTCAGAGACAATATCCGTGGGTAGACCATGAGAGCGGAACACATGTTCAACCAAAATATCAGCCGTCTCTCTGGCAGTGGGCAGTTTAGGTAGGGCCAAAAAATGAGCGAACTTAGAAAAACGATCAATCACCGTAAGAATTACAGTCTTTCCAGACGAGGGGGGAAGTCCAGTGACAAAATCCATAGCGATATGCGACCAGGGCCGGCTGGGTATAGGTAGAGGTCGTAGATGACCAGCGCTGGCCTGGGTGGAGTTCTTACTTCGTGCACATACCGTACAAGCAGCAATGAAGGCTCGAGTGTCCGCCTCCATCGTGGCCCACCAGAACTTCCGTCGCACAAAGTCAAGGGTCCGCGAAACTCCAGGGTGACAGGTAAGGGGAGACGAGTGAGCCCACTGAAGTACCTGGGAGCGAGCAGACTCAGGGACAAACATCCGGTTAGGAGGACCCCTCCCAGGGTCAGCTTGATGATGTTGAGCCTGTCTAACAATCCCCTCGATGTCACATGTGACGACCGCAATACTGCAGGTAGGAGGCAAAATGGGTTCAGGGTTACTACCAGTATCAACAGCCGAATGAACACGAGACAGGGCGTCAGGCTTGACGTTGCGTGACCCAGGACGGTAAGACAGAGAAAAATTGAATCTCCCAAAAAATAGTGCCCACCTGGCTTGACGGGGGTTGAGCTGCTTCGCTGACTGGAGGTAAGCCAGATTCTTATGATCCGTCCAAACGATGAAGGGTTGTTCCGCCCCCTCCAACCAATGTCGCCACTCCTCGAGAGCCAGCTTAACGGCGAGCAGTTCACGATTGCCAACATCATAATTCCTCTCTGCCTGAGAAAGTTTCCTTGAGAGAAAAGCACAGGGATGCAGTTTGTTATCTTCAGGAGAACGCTGTGACAACACCGCACCTACCCCAGTGTCGGATGCATCCACCTCCACGACAAACTGGCGGTCGGGGTCCGGCTGCATCAGAATGGGAGCCGAGGCGAAGCGATGTTTCAGTTCTTCGAACGCTGATTCGGCCCCTTCATTCCAAGCGAACGGTCGTGAGATGGAGGTGAGAGCGGTGAGTGGCGCCGCAATGCGGCTGTAGTCCTTGATGAACCTCCTATAGAAGTTCGCAAACCCCAGAAATCGTTGAAGTTGTTTGCGGGTAGAGGGGGCTGGCCAGTCCGTGACAGCAGAGATCTTAGCTGGGTCCATCCGCAACTCCCCCTGAGCGATGATGTAACCCAAAAAGAGGTCTCAGACACATGAAATTCACATTTCTCCATCTTCACAAACAGTTTGTTCTCCAACAACCTTTGCAACACCTGGCGCACATGCAGTTCATGTTCCTGGGAGGACTCTGAGAAAATCAAGATATCATCCAGATAGACAAAAACAAACCGATTCAACATGTCCCGAAGGACATCATTGACTAGTGCCTGAAAAACAGCAGGGGCATTAGACAACCCAAAAGGCATAACCAGATACTCAAAATGTCCCAAGGGTGTGTTGAAGGCAGTCTTCCATTCATCACCTTTACGAATGCGCACCAGGTGATACGCATTTCGTAGATCCAGTTTCGTAAAGATGGTAGCACCATGAAGGAGGGGAAAAGCAGAATTAATCAAAGGCAGAGAATACTTGTTCTTAATGGTGATGTTGTTAAGTCCACGGTAATCAATACAGGGTCTGAGGGTCTTATCCTTCTTAGCAACAAAAAGAATCCCGCTCCTACAGGTGACGAGGAAGGACGCATAATACCTGCCGCCAAGGAGTCCCGAATGTAGTTCTCCATAGCCTCCGTCTCCGGCCGGGAGAGTTGTACAGGCGACTGCTGGGGAGCGGGGCTCCTGGCTGGAGGTCAATGGCACAGTCGTAAGGCCGGTGAGGAGGAAGAGAAGTAGCTCTGTGTTTGCAGAAAACGGATGCCAGGTCATGATACACGTCAGGAACATTAGAAAGATCCATGGACTCCAGTGGAGGTCGAGGCACAGTACTGGCAGGAGTCAGAGCAGAACACAAACAATTCACATGACAAAATGTGCTCCATGAAACAATTCTACCTGTCACCCAATCAATGTGTGGATTGTGTCTTATGAGCCAGGGGATACCAAGGACCAGAGGTGTCTGTGGGCAGTCGATAATATGGAATTGAATGTTCTCCTGATGATTTCCCGACACTCTAAGACAAACAGGAACAGTCTGATGGGTAATATGGGTCAACAATTGTCCATTCAGACCCTTAGCCTGCAGCGGACAGTCCATAGGAACAGTCTCCAAATCCATTTGTTGAGCCCACTCTCTATCCAAAAGCTTTAGTCTGCACCAGAGTCAATCAGCGCACTAACAGAGAGATTCTGGAACTGCCACTGGAGGGATGCCTGGAGCAGAATGCGGGGAGAAGAGGAAGAATCCGCTGCTCGGCTCACCAAAACTTCTCCCATTAATGATGAGCCGGCCCTTTTCCCGGGACGAACTGGGCAGGAAGGAACGAAATGACCAGCTTCTCCACAATACAGGCAGACCCGAGCCTGAATGCGACGTGCACGCTCCTCTGAGGACAACCGTGCGACCCACCTCCATGGCTTCGGGTTCAGTGCTCCTCGTATCGACTCGGGAAGACACGGCTTTCTCCGTAGGGAAGATGCGGGGAGGAGTTTGTTGATGACAGACAGGTTGCTTGGAACTAACACTCCTCTCCCGGCGGCGCTCCCGAATCCGATTATCCAACCTGATGGTGAGTGAAATAAGATTATCCAGCGTAGGCGATTCATCATATGACACCAATTCATCTTTTAAAGTCTCAGACAAAGCATTGATGAACACTCCTTGTAATGCCTCGTCATTCCAACCACTCACTGCTGCTAAAGTCCGAAACTCCACTGCCATCTCCGCCACACTGCGAGCCCCCCTGCCGAAGAGAAAACAACCGTTTCGCAGCCTCCTTGCCTCGTACGGGGTGGTCAAAAACCTTCCTCATCTCAGTGGTGAAGGCAACGTAAGCGTTGCAAATGTCTGACTGACTCTCCCAGACCGCGGATCCCCAGGCACGAGCGGAACCGCTAGTAGAGTTGATAAGGTAGGCAATACGGGCTCTTTCTGAGGCGTAGGTGAGGGGCTGTTGTTCAAACACTAACGAGCATTGAGTCAAAAAATCGCCACAGGTTCCCATGTTCCCGTCATAGCGCTCTGGAGCAGGAACAAAAGGCTCTCTGATCTGGGCTGAAGGGGTAGTAAGGGCAGACACTTGATTGGTGAGTAATTGAACCTGATTAAGCAGCACCTGACTGTCCTCAGCAATCGTCTTAAACAGGGTATCATGTTGGCCAAGTAAAATGCCCTGATTGGCTATGGCAGTCCAAATTTGAGTGCACTCTGGGGTGGTATCCAAGCTACTGTCTGCTGGGTTCATGATGGTCAGATCATACTGTTATGATTTACCAGTATTAGAACCCAAATGCAGACAAGTACACCAAGCCAGAGAAGGTTTAACAGGTTTATTTAAAATGTTCAATAGTCCAGGTTTCCAATAATAGGGGAAGAGCAAGTCCAAGTTACAGGGAGGGTAACAGATCCAGGTCAGGGCAGGTGTGGTACCGTAAAGTCCTAGTGTCCGTGGTGAGTCCAAAAGAGAGGTCCGGTAGTGGAGAGCAGGATGGTGGTGGCAGGAGTGAAGCGGAGGCAGGAGTCAGGTTCCAAATATATGGTCATCTTGACTATGATCTGACGATGAGTGGTAAGTTTGACCGGGTCTTAAAGGCTGAGGTGATTATGGTGAATGAGCTGCAGCTGGAACCCTGACTCCCGCACACCAGACTTCACTCCTGCAATCAAGGACAGACAGAGGGAAGGGAGAGAGCAGAGAGAGAGCTACCTAGCAGCAGTAGGCCTAACAAGAACACGTCTTAACATAGCGCTATTTTTCTGTGCTTATGAAAGATGGCAAATGAACCCAGTTCTGAGTACTGAGACGACCTCATATCGCTGTCTATTGATTCCATGAGCATTACAAAGGAGTCAGAAGGAGAAAGAAAAGAGGGAAGAGCTGAGAGGAAGAGAAGATGTATCAAGTCTATTGACTGGTGAAAAGAAAGATCTGGGCGGCAGACTCAGGGGGGATTAGAACATATGAAAAGTTAATTTCCACTCTTAGTTTAGTTCCCACAATGCTGCTGAATGTGGATCCACGTTATTACCAGAGTGGAGTGTCAGGTGGCGTTATAATTAAATGCAGTTCAGAACACAAAGAACAAAACAGAGCTGCTGCATCAAAGACCAGAGCTTCTCCTTTCACAAAGTCTTTACCCAGATGGAAATAAACATGAACAAAAATCTATATTTATTCTGAGGTAATTAGAATGGGGGATGTTAATGGTGGGAAAGAAATACTCTTTATTAAGTACCACACACAAGGGAATTTGAGAGCAGATTGATACTCTGTTAGGTTGTTGTATTTACGGCATAGTATACGTGCCAATCAGATTTATTGTGATTATAAAAAAGAATGACTACATTGATACATACTGTAAATTGTTTTATTGTAGCATGGCCTGGTGGTGTCAGCAGCAACAGGACTGAAGAAATCATTGGAACAATGTGTATTAAATTGAACCACCAGTTGTTGGCAAGACAGGCATTCATTTATTCCGCATTATGAGGATGTCAAATGTAGAAGGACCTGAGATTTGAAAATGACAGTCTGACAGCTCAGTGCTCGTCGCGATTCATCACTTGATCTGAAAGCACATATGACATTTGAAGCAAGAGAGAGAGAGAGAATAGAGAGATAGAAAGAGCGAGATAGAGAGACAAAAGGAAAAAGCATTGATCACAGAGAAACATGGAGTAAATGGATGGTCTATTGAACCAAACCCTGGCAGGAGGAAGGACGCCATGCTTTTCATCTTGGTTCTGCTACTGTCTGAGATTCCCTTACAGCCAGTGGAAACCCTTGATCTGGGTTCTGAAACACTGCTTGGATCGTCCTTTAACAACTTGTGCTTATGCATCATCACCAGGCCTACAGTATACTGCTGTTGACTTCTATGAGACAGACATGAGGACCAACAGCCTTGATCCGACCAACTGAATGACAGCTATGATGAGCCTATAATGACTTGTGTGTTATCAGAGCATACAGTACACTACTGTAGTGTTGACTTTTACAGCATATTGTAGGGCTTATTGCTGACTCCATAACCTTCAGAGCAACAAGGGCACATGCTAATAGTTCCTACAGGGAGACTAACAGTTGAGTAACTCACCATCCATCCAGAATACATTAATGTTCATTCTGCCCCTCAGACTATTATATCCTGGCCTTATTGTTACCGTAGCGATATTGGTAATTGATAGCCCCTCCCATGCTGACCTGCAGTTCTTCTCCTGATGACGTCAGCCTGGTTAAAATATCCTTCCACCCTGAGAGGAGGTTAATCTGTAGAGCTACATTACATTCTGTAGATGTGTGTGTGATGGTTTGATTGGAATCTTTTGGTGTGAATTTCCTTCACTGAGCTCTTTGGTGTTAATCACTTTAGTTTGTTGAGCTCTTTTGGTGTGAGTGATTTGAATGAGAACAGGCGGGTAGAAACAGTGTTTCAGGGCTTGTTTCAGTTAAAATAAGACTGGTAGCCTACTGTATAAATGCATTCACATTATAAATTATTCATACATAACACATCCTTGGGCTAGTGCACTGGAGTTACTCTACACTGGGTGTAATGGTGTGTGTGTACAGTATTCAGACACTCCTGGCTGTGTGTTGAGATTGTCGTTGTAAATCAGTGTGTTCTGGAGTTGTTCTTCTCCTGACTAGATGCTGTAGGCTGTTTAGACTCCTAGCAGGTAAAACTATTCTCTGTGGACCAACAGACAGACAGACAGACAGACAGACAGACAGACAGACAGACAGACAGACATACAGGCCTCTTATTGAACACACACACACACTGTGACATTTACAGAGATGGAGAGTAGCTTAAACATGCTTAAATACCTCCTCAGCGTGAAGGTTAATTATGTCCAGCTAAAACCCATTATTCCCATTCCTCTTGTTATGGAGTCCCATGCTGCGTCCCGAATGGTGTCCTATTCCCTATATAGTGCACTACTTTTGACCAGGGCCCATATGGCTCTGGTCAAAAGTAGTGCACTTTATCATGAAAAGGGTGCATTTGGGACGCATCCCCATTGTGGCGCAGTAATAATGAGGTTTGAATCCCCTGGCAGAGCAGAGCGGCTGGTGGTGAAATCCTCTGGGGCTGAACCCTCCTCAGAGCCTGGTGCTGCTGCACCTGCTGAGGACACATCCACTCCTCATGTCCCACAGAGCCCCAGGCTCACATCCAGCTGTACAGATAATCAATGATATCACACATCAGCAGCCTGCGTGGTTAGGGTGGCAGGGTGGGTGGGTGTGTGTGGGTGTGGGGGCGTGCGTGCGTGCGTGCCTGAGTCACATATTTCCATGTGGTACAAATACCATTTTCCTTTGACCTTCCCTTGTGATGTTACTTCACTGTCAGATATAGAGAGTCCGTCCTATGCTTTCTAAGGTCTGAGCCCTCCTTCCTTTTCCTGTCCTAATATCACCTGCACTCACCACCCTCCTAATATCACTCACCAGCCTCCTAATATCACTCACCACCCTCCTAATATCACTAACCATCCTCCTAATATCACTCACCACCCTCCTATCACTCAACACCCTCCTAATATCACCTACCACCCTCCTAATATCACTCACCACCCTCCAAAATCACTCACCATCCACCTAATATCACTCACCACCCTTCTAATATCACTCACCACCCTCCTAAAATCACTCACCACCCTCCTAATATCACACACCATCCTCCTAATATCACTCACCATCCTCCTAATATCACTCACCATCCTTCTAATATCACTCACCGCCCTCCTAATATCACTCACCACCCTCCATACGCTCTAGAGCTTTAGTGCTCCAGGAATTATTTTTGAATTGTACCTACGGTCCTCCATTTCCACATGATGCAAACATTTGTATGCATGTTTTATGCTTACTGTATTGAATGACTTTCAGTGCAATGGACCATTATGAATGTAGTATGATTGCATCCGTAATGATCATGACCATTATTGTAAAGCACTTTTAGAAATATACTGAACAAAAATATAAACGCAACATGTAAAGTGTTGGTCCCATGTTTCATGAACTGAAATAAAAGATGCCAGAAATTTTCCATACACACAAAAAGCTTATTTCTCACAAATGTTGTGCACATATTTGTTTACATCCCTTTAGTGAGCATTTCTCCTTTGCCGAGATAATCCATCCACAGGTGTGGCATATCAAAACGTTGATTAAACAGCATGATCATTACACAGGTGCACCTTGTGCTGGGGACAATAAAAGGCCACTCTAAAATGTGCAGTTTTGTCACACAACACAATGCCACAGATGTCTCAAGTTTTGAGGGAGCGTGCAATTGGCATGCTGACTGCAGGAATGTCTACCAGGGCCGTTGCCAGAGAATGTAATGTTCATTTCTCTACAATATGCCGCGTCTGACGTAGACAGCCTCACAACCGCAGACAACGTGTAACCATGCCAGCCCAGGACCTCCACATCTGGCTTCTTCACCTGCGGGATCGTCTGAGACCAGCCACCCGGATAGCTGATGAAACTGTGGGTTTGCACGAACAAATAATTTCTGCACAAGATGTCAGAATCCGTCTCAGGGAAGCTCATCTGCATCCTGACCAGGATCATGACCTGACTGCAGTTCGGCATTGTAACCGACTTCAGTGGGCAAATGCTCACCTTCGATGGCCACTGGCACCCTTGAGAAGTGTGCTCTTCAGGGATGAATCCCGGTTTCAGCTGTACCGGGCAGATGGCAGACTGCGTGTATGGCATTTGTGGGCGAGCAGTCTGCTGATGTCAATGTTGTGAACAGAGTGCCCGATGGTAACGGTGGGGTTATGGTATGGGCAGGCATAAACTACGGACAACGAACACAATTTAATTTAATCTATGGCAATTTGAATGCACAGAGATACCGTGACGATATCCAGAGGTCCATTCATCCGCCACCATGGCCTCATGTTTCAGCATGATAATGCACAGCCCCATGTTGCAAGGGTCTGTACACAATTCCTGGAAGCTGAAAATATCCCAGTTCTTCCATGGCCTGCATACTCCCTAGACATGTCACCCATTGAGCATGTTTTGGATGATCTGGATCTACGTGTACGACAGCACGTTCCAGTTCCCGCCAATATCCAGCAACTTCGCACAGCCATTGAAGAGGTGTGGGACAACATTCCACAGGCCACAATCAACAGCCTGATCAACTCTATGCGAAAGAGATGTGTCGCGCTGCATGAGTCAAATGGTGGTCACACCAGATACTGACTGATTTTCTGATCCACGCCCCTACCTTTTTTTTAAAGGTATCTGTGACCGACAGATGCATATCTGTATTCCCAGTCATATGAAATCCATAGATTAGGGCCCATTGAATTTATTTCAATTGACTGATTTCCTTATATAAACTGTAACTCAGTAAAACCTTTGAAATTGTTGCATGTTGCGTTAAAATTTTTGTTGAGTGTATATTTCCAATCTCTCATTCCTGAAGCATCAAACTTTGTAGCCTCTACCTCACTTACACAGTCATGCTGGCAGGGAGCATTGTAGCAGCACAGAGACTGAATGTATGATCCAGGAATCATATGAGTCATTAAACTATTTCTCGCTTTCTGAAAAATGTGTGTTATTTTATGTGTAAAGGTTGCACCACTTACAGCAGCAGCCAGAAAGCGTCTGGGGGAGCAGGTATGAAATAGAAAAGAGACCATGCTGAGCGTCTGTTGTAGAGCCAGCAGTTGTCAGACCAAAATACTCCCCACACCACAGATACAATAGCAGATCTATTCCTCCACCATGCATGTCACAGGATAAAGAGTATAGCAGGTCTGGAGGTCTACAGGTCTTTCCATCCGTTATGGGCTGTGATTCAGTAAAATCACCAGGAGAAATAGGGGTGGTTATCCACTCAGCTGCCATGAATGCATAATTCTCCAAAGCCACTTTCAGAAACACTTTTGATTTGAAAGCCAGGTATTTTCCCTTTGATCCTTCCTTCCAACCGAAAACACAAATACCCAATCACTCACTCAGAGATGCCAAAAGGGAAGCTAGACTGAAATTAAATCAAATTTAACTGAAATTAAACTTAATTTACGTGGGGCACTGGAGCAACAGAACACACTTGAGGAGCCCACTTTGCTCAAGTTATTGTGTGAGACATATCGGATGCCTTTTGGTAAGGATACCCAAAGTGGTATCAGACACACTGACTCAGACAAGACCCATTTAGCATCATCTTTCTCCAGGTGCTCCCCAGCTCTCTTCAAGACCATTCATAACTTCTCTTCTTGAGAGTCGTGGCTGCTTCATTATCGGAGTACTGAACTATATTTTACGAGTTGGGGAATTCAGATAATTTTGAATTAATTTGACATACCTCTACTAGTGACAGAAGTTGTTTTTAGCTCGGGCTGTGAGTCAGAACCTTGGTTAGGAAGTGTTGCTCTGCTCTGCTCTCCCTGTGGCTCAGACTGCTTACTGTTTTACAGAGCGGCTCCACCGTACTCGCGAAAGTCAAGCAAGGCCGCCGTCCTATCTCCGCTCTGATGGGCTATTGATTTAGGTGCTCTCCAAGTCAGGGAAGGGATTTCTCATTGAGATAATACTGTAGCAATTCTATCTGAAATCTTCATTGAGTGCCAAGGGGCTCATGAGTTCTTATCTCGCCCGCCTGTGGATTGAGATTGACTTTGCCAACAATGACGTTGTCCTTCTACTGCACTCCACTGCACTGCTCTCTCAGAAGGAAGTATCCTTACTGTCTTTGTCCCTGAGCTACTCACCCTGTCTGTTACGCTCTAATGGGTTTTGTGACACAGGGAATTGTTCCGGGGTCTCGATTCCTTTCGTTCCGCATTATGTTGCCCCCTTTCCAGATAACCACTTACAAAAGAAATGTAATGTTAATCAATGTCAAAACACTGTAGGAAGGTGTTGTGCTTCCATTTTATATAGGAAGCACTATTTGACAGGGCTCATTTAGGTGAGTTCCAATCTGCTGTTCCCTTGGAAACGGTGTGTGTGTGTGTGTGTGTGTGCTCGTGCGTGTGTGTGTCTGTGTGTGTATCCCCACCTACTTGGAATGCAGGACTCATTGTGTGGCATCTCATCTGAGTCTATAAAGCACCTTCCTCCTCTTTCTCTAATGAATATTAATGCGGCCATGTTGAGGGAGGTAAAGTGGAGGCTCTTTGTTTTGTGTTGAGGGATTCTTGTACACTGAATATTTCGTCAACACAGAGAGCGCGACGCAAGAGAGCGCAAGAGAGAGAGCGAGAGAGAGAGAGAACCGCATCATGCAACCTTAACGCTTCTCTATGTTGAGAAAGAAGGGAATATTTAACATGGACATGCTGCATGCAGTCGCTCAGAAAACAGGCAAGCACCTCAGTCTCACCTCTCCCTCCCCAAAGCACCTGCATCTAAACCTTTGCTCTACCCGGTTACCATACATGATTCAAATATGCCCTCAGGTTCTCTTTCCTATCTTTCCTAAGTTATGGAATTTATTGTGGAAGAATGGTGTCGCATCCCTTCAATAGAGTTCCAGACACTTGTAGAATCTATGCCAAGGTGCATTGAAGCTGTTCTGGCTCGTGGTGGCTCAACGCCCTATTAAGATACTTTGTTTTTGCTTTATTTTGGCAGTTACCTGTACATCCATGATAAGATAGATATGAAACAAGTGTGAAACAAATAGAGCTTCACAACTGTTCAAAAGCACACACCAAACAGTGTGAATAGACCTGGCGTCTATCTAGTTTTCCCACAAACTGGTTGAATCAATGTTATTTCAACATCATTTCTCAGCGTATTGTGATGTGGAATCTACGTGGAAAATACATTGGATTTGAAAAAAGTCCATCAACGTAAACTGTTGTTTTGAGGGTGAAATTTCAACCACAATTTCAACATAGACAAACCTTGTATAAAATATGTAAAATTTGTACCTTTAAAACAACGTCAGATCTTCAACGTTATATCCACTATCAGAAGAAAAAAAACAATAGGCTGGGCATCACCTCCTACTGGAGAATTGATTATCTACAGCTACCCTTTGGTCTCCCACCCAGAGTTTTAACCAAACCCAGCTTAGCTATTATATTTGTCACTCATTATTACCAATGTGCTATCATGAGAATGATTGTTGAGAGATCGCCACTTAAAAACTAAATACATTCACTGTTGCTATCAAAGTCATTCTAAAGGGTAGGTTTAACAGAGCAAATGAAATGTGACCATACTTCATCACTCATATATCATCAATTATACTATTAAGGCCTATATAACATTTGGAAAGTCATCAACAGCTATTGTTTCAATTCAACCCAGAATTCAACTACAAATGTACAATATAATAGGCCTAGGGGTTTCAAGCTCTGGTTGATTTCAAATGTAATGGTTATTTAGTGATATTAAGTGGCGCAGCGGTCTAAGGCACTGCATCTCAGTGCTTGAGGCGTCACTACAGTCCCCCTGGTTCGATTCCAGGCTGTATCACAACCGGCCGTGATTGGGAGTCCCATAGGGTGGCGCACAATTGTCCCAGCGTCGTCCGGGTTTGGCCGGTGTAGGCCGTCATTGTAAATAAGAATTTGTTCTTAACTGACTTGCCTAGTAAAATAAAAATAAATAAAATGCAACCAAATATCAACATTTGAAGGAGATGTATCTTCTTCTTGGATAGTTCCATCTGTGCCACTGATTTAGTAGTCTGGCTTTAATTCCAGTTTGTCTGCAAATTAATAATTGATATGTTGGATACATCTATCTCAACCAAACAAGTTAAAGCATTTAAAGTGCATTTAAAGTTTGATTTGATTTAGTCCTCTTTAACCTTGGTTTTTGGTTGGGATGGAGATGTGAATCCAACATATCAATTATTAATTTGTAGACGAAGGGGAATTAAAGCCAGACTAAGTCAGTGGCTCAGATGGAACTATCCAAGCAGAAGATACATCTCCGTCAAATGTTGATATTTGGTTGCATTGACAACCAAACACAAT